>NC_043010.1:23852178-23874678 GCF_006345805.1 Octopus sinensis | reverse complement strand
ATATTTTTTAACCTTTTAAAACAAGCCTTCTGTAGTTTTTTCACTTTTTACTATTTTCTCTCTCTCTCTCTCTCTCTCTCTCTCTCTCTATATATATATATATATATATATATATATATATATATAATATATATATATATATACTTATCATTAATTATGTTTATAGAACTCATAACTTCATACTCTAATCTTCTAATCTCCATCTTCAATATTTAGTGACATTCGCCTCTCTACATTAAACACATCCGTTGCGTCTTGCTAAAATTTCTTCGCTGAAATTTGAGTTTTCACCATCAAGTTTATACGTCATTAGCGTTGCGTTTCTGTTTACTTTTTATTAATACATGTCGTCTGTCAGTTTATGATGAATACGCAAGCAAGATAATGGGTAATGCCGTTAGTAGGATAGATAGAGAGAAACATGAGAAGAAATAGAAGAAAATAAAACAAAAATAAAATATAATAAAAGATGAGGTACAATAAATTGGGGGAAATGTCAAGAAATAAATTAAATTGAAACAATATTGAATACAGTGGAGGTAGTAGAATCGAAGTAGGGTTAATTATCTGTAGTAGATTTGTGGATATACATTTATTTTTTGTTTTCCTCCCCATCTGTGTTACTAAAGGTTATCGAGTTAGATTTCTGAACTCCAACTATATTGCGTGAGATACATCCACATATTATGCAATTATAATGTATATGCAAACGTGTGGAGTCGCAATGGTCCAGTGGTTTGGGCAGCGGACTCGCTGTAGTAGGATCGCGGTTTCGATTCCCAAACCGGGTGTTGTGAGTGTTTATTGAGCGAAAACACCTAAAGCTCCACGAGGCTCCGGCAGTGGGTGCCGGTGACTCCTGTTGCACTCTTTCACCACAACTTTCACTCTTTCTTCCTGTTTCCGTTGTACCTGTTTGTATTTCAAAGGGCCAGCCTTGTCAAACTCTGTGTCACGCTGAATATCCCCTACGTTAAGGGCACACGTGTCTGTGGACTGCTCAGCCACTTGCACTTTAATTTCACGATCAGGCTGTTCATTAATCGGATCAACTGGAACCCTCGTCTTCGTAACCGAGGGTGTGCCACGATATGCAAACGTGGAAGAATAACGCAGTAAAATTTTATCTCGTTCAATAGCGTATAATAATTTCATTCTAGCCTGGCTGTCTCAATCACGAATTGGTAAACATAACATTTACCGATTCGTATATCGCAACAAACAGTTTCAGCTTACCTCAGCATTTACAAACTATTCCTGACTGGAGGGAAAGAAATCAGGTCGAAAGAACGTGTCCAAAAACCAATCCCAATTTTGAGCAAAGCTATATCACTCTTTTTTTCTTTTTACAAATGTCCCTTTGAAAAGTTTGTCTGACAAATTTACAGACAGTACTCTTCCACATTTGTATATATATATATTCTACATGTTATATAGATAAATGATAGAAGATGCAATTAACGGCATTATTTATGTAAAACCATTCCGATTGTTTCAACACATTCTTACACCATTCATACATTGGTGAGATGTTGCACAATCATTATCTTACATCCAAGGTGTTCCTTCTCGGGTGATTGTTTAAATAAGTCCTTCGTTAAATTCTCTCGCTGTTTAACTCAGTGTGATTAATGTAGACCCAAATTAATGTGTCATTCCCAAAAGTTTACAGAGAAAGCTTGCACCATAGCTATAGTGATATGCAAAATAAAATTGCAATGAAATTATAAAATACATAAATAATGTTTTGAAAAATAGATTTTTCAAGTTTGTATGTGAATTTAAATTTAGTTTAACTAGCTTTAACACGAATCAGTAAATGTTTTGTTGATCGATTTCTGTATTGGAACAAGCATTTTTGCTTTAACTCAGAACCTGTTTTATTTGTTACTGAGGGGACTAAATCAGGTCGAAACATAGTGACCTAGAATCAACTTGCTTTACGAGTAAAATCTTGAGTCTGTCAAAATACATATCTTTTTCAGAAGTTTCTCTCAGAAGAAATATTACAACTAGTGTTTTTTTCGTTTAAATATACATTAAATAATTGCCCCAGCGGCATTTTAATATAATGCTGTTTCAAGTGCATATATTAATTTCTCTTTAAACATGTTTTCTGTGGAATTCAACAGCGTATAGATGTGTTACCAGCATACGACTCCACTGTTTTGCTTTGTGTTGTTTCGTGTAGATATATCGATTTCAAATTTTTTTGGCACAAGTCCAGCAAGGTCCAGAGGGGAGGCTAATCGATTACATCGACCCATGTATAAACTGGTACTTATTTTATCGACCTTGAAAGGACAAAAGACAATGTCGATCTCAGTGGAATTTGAACTCAGAACTTAAAGACGGACTCTGGCGTGTTAACAATTCTACCACCTCACCACCTTGTTTCCTGTATGAATATTCTTTTGTGCTCGAGGTACAAGGCCCGAAATTTTAAGGGAGTGAACAAGTTGATGAAATCTACCCCAGTACGCAACTGGTACTTAATTTATCGACCCCGAAATGATGAAAGACAAAGTCAACCTCGGTGAAATTTGAACTCAAAAACTTAAAGACGGACTCTAAGCATTTTGTCCGGCGTGTTAACATTTCTTATTTCTTTATTGCCCTCAAGGGGCTAAAGATAGAGAGGACAAACAAGGACAGACAAACGGATTAAGTCGATTACGTCGACCCCAGTGCGTAACTGGTACTTAATTTATCAACCCCAAAAGGATGAAAGGCAAAGTTGACCTCGGAGGAATTTGAACTCATAACGTAACGGCAGACGAAATACCTATTTCTTCACTACCCACACGGGGCTAAACATAGAGAGGACGAACAAGGACAGACAAACGGATTAAGTCGATTATATCGACCCTAGTGCGTAACTGGTACTTCTTTAATCGGCCCCGAAAGGATGAAAGGCAAAATCGACCTCGGCAGAATTTGAACTAAGAACGTAACGGCAGACGAAATGCCGCTAAGCATTTCGTCCGGCGTGCTAACGTTTCTACCAGCTCGCCGCCTCGTTTCCTCTACTCTGCAACCCCACAGTATGCAACTGAATTTACTGCCAGAATAGCAGCCATAGTCATGAAATTTACAACCTACACGTTTACAATAGAAATCTATAAACCACATTGGTCGTTAGTCACCGGCTCCTGGGTTTACAAATTTCTGATTTATTATTCTTCAGAAAGTTTTTAATTTCAGTTGTTTTAATAGTATATTACTCACGTTAATATATAGTTTGTTGTAACACGTTTTCTTTCTTGGTTTACGTGGGTTTCTGATCATGTGCTCACCTATTCTGCGGTTGGTGTTCATTTGATTTATATCATTCACTTGGCGTATGATTTGTGCATATTTAATAGGTTTGGTGTCTGTCGAATTTTAGTTTTATTTCCTTTTATTTCGTTGTTGCTGTTGTTGTTATTCTACTTGTGTTGTTCCATGACTCTTTGTCCAATAGTTTTTCAAAATACCCGTTCATGAATTGCTGTTTGTTTAACCTGTGGATTTCTGCGTCTAGTGTTTAGTTTACGTAAAAATTATCGATACAGAAATTCCAAACGAGATAACGTGTCATATATATATGTATAAATACCTGCATATATGCACAACACACACAACACACACACACACACACACACACACACACACACACACACACACACATACACACACACACACACACACACACACACATATGAGTGTGTGTGCCTCAACTTAAATATGAGCGTGTATGTAAATGTATAGACGTAGCTGTGTGGTAAAAAAGTTTGCTTGCCAGCTACATGGTTTCCGGTTCAGTCCCACAGCTGGTCTTCTATAACATCACCGGGTCGACCAAAGTCTTGTAAGTGGACGAAAACTGAAAGCAGCGAAATGTCGGTATCCACCACCCTTGGATGGGACTGGAAGCATGGTGTCTCACTTGCATATGACTTTCAGGTATTCTAACATCCAGTGTTATGCAGGAGTCGTCTCTAGAGCGATGTACGCAGCGAACCAACGAACAAGAAAACAAGCATTGAGTATATGCGGTCGATGATATATATATATATACTAGCATTAAAGACCCGGCCTTGCCGGGTCATAGTGCTAGTGCATGTATATATGTGTATATATATGTGTACATATTACATGTACTTCTATATATATACATCTACACATAAAATACGAAATACAAAGTTATATGTTGATATCGCTAGTGATAACAATACTCAAAATATATAACAGACTGGAATTGTTAGCCCGTCTCTTGTAATTTCGATCAATTGTATCTTGCCCTCCCTCTTGTATAGAAGCGTGGCTACAATACAGCCTACCTCTACTTCTGGGGTGGGGGATGCATTAAAAATTTTTTTCCGGACGTCCTACGTCCCAGATATAAAGGGAAAAGTAAAATATAATTCCACTTTGCAAGTTCGAGTCGAATACTCCCTTGCACGCTCCGTTGACTCGAACCTTGCTTCTATTGTGGCGACTTTACCGCCTCTGATTAGATATCTTTCATAGTCGCACAAAGACACTTTTCGAAGGTGCTTTCCTCCATGTTGTTTTATTATTACCCACAAGGGGCGAACATAGATGGGACAATACAATCTGATGATGGGGTCAGATACACGAATGGGTTTTACAACAAAGCGAATTTTAAAAATTTACAAAAAATTACAAAATATAAAAAATCGAATGGAGCACAGACCGGAAGACATTACGGATGGAGTGGGAGCGGGTTTAGCTCGGACTCCACGAGCCCCGCCTCCCCACTGATACTTTGGTTTCGTCCGGTTTTACATTTATGTGGTAACATCCATTCGCAACTTTCGTGCTACATTTTTCCATCGTTCTTCATACACTCTCCTAGTCAGGCATATTCTCTCCAGCCCTATCTTCCTTTTCAGGTGAAAGATGAAATAATTCATCAAACCAGGGTTGGAGATGAACTTGCCTGACTGTAAACCTTTCATTCTCGTCTTCCATATCACCTCTTTCGCAATTGCTACTACTACGAGAAAACAATTCTTACCTTCTTTCGCGAGGAAATCTGGTGGGTCAATTTTTGTAATCGATTCAGTCGACAGCTGTACTCTTCGTGTGCTTGACAACAGCTGTTCGGCATAAACCCACACCTCAGACACGTCCGAACAATGAACAATAGCGTGCGGGACGGTTTCCCTATCCCGCTCGCATCTTGGACATATCGGATTGTCTTGGCCACCGTGCCTTGCGAGTTTATCCCGAACAGGTAGAGCTCCTCTGTAGCATTGCCATGCCAGAGACTTCTGGAAGTTGTCCAGTGTCTTCGGCTCGAACGTACGTCGGAACAGACTGGCCAGCTGATTATCGTCGAGACCTAGGGTTTCCCCCAAGGTATCTTCACATTCCGCCTCTACCAACCCTCTATAGAAGAATGTGGTGGAACCCCCACCGCAGGCGTTGCCCGAGCGACGGAATAGCAGAAGAGCCTTGCGACACTCCGTGTACCATGTGCCTAGTTTCGATCTACGATTCAGCCAGGTTTCCCATCCACCGAAACTAGTGAACTTGGGAAACATCAGTTTTGCTAGCGGAGACCACACCCGTTCACCATCCAGGTAGAGCCACAGATGTCTTAACCTCAGCGCATGTCTGCGCATCATCAGCCAAGGCATCCCTAGCCCACCCTTTAACGGTTGTTGACAGCAAGTAGAGCGTTTCACAAGTGGTTTCCCGCCCTTCCACAAGAAGTAGAAGAGCTGTCTTTCCAACTTGATCAACCACGAATCAGGGCAAGGAACGACGGAAAGGCGGTAGGTGATAACCGATGCGATAAACACATTGGCTACCTCCGCCCTCCCTTTCAGGGATAGCCACCGCCAAGACCAGGTCTTGGTTACTGCAGCCACCCTGCTCGATACCTCGCCCCAATTCTTCTCTATTTGGAGGTCTGGACCGAACCAAACCCCTAGCAACTTAATCGGACCCTCCGTCAAACGTCCCACGACGCTGTCAGGAGGCATCGACTTGCCTCTCCAGGTGCCGAGTTGCAAGCCGACTGACTTTTCGCGATTAACTTTTGCTCCTGTCACCGTCTCGTAAACCTCTATGGCCTTGCCTACTTTACGTATGTGGTCCATTTCGGTTACGATGATGGTGATATCCGCGTACGCTGACACCGATTTTCCACTACCTGGCTGTCTCGGGATGCCGCTCAGTTTTCGCAGTAATGGCTCAAGAGCCATCACATACAAAAGCGGGGAGAGCGGACACCCTTGACGAACCGAGCGTTTGATGTTGAACGGCTTCGACAAGAAGCCGTTCACCCGAACTACCGAGTCGATGTTGTCGTAAATTTGGATAATCCACCTGAGGAAGCCGAGGCTCAGCCCGAACTGTGCCAGGGCAGATACCAGGTAGCGATGGTCGACCCTATCAAATGCTTTAGATTGGTCTAAATGGACCAGTGCCCCACCCTTGCCAGAATCGCTATTAAACCCCTCTATAGTGTACCGCATAAGATGGAGATTATCCTGAATGGTTCTGCCCGGAACGGCACATGTCTGTACCTCCCCGATCAGACCATCCGCGACACGCGCCAATCTTTTCGATAACACTTTGGCCAAAATCTTCAACTCTGTGTTTAGCAGAGTGATGGGCCTAAAATTATCAATGCACTCCCCCTTGCTCGGGTCCTTTCTGACGAGTGTCACTACTCCCCGGCGCACAGATCTGGGTATGAGCCCGTTCTGCTGCCAGTTCGCATAGACCTCCGCCGGTAGGTGCCCGAACAAGTCTGGCATACTCTTATATAACTCATAGGGTAGACCATCTAAATCCGGCGCCTTGCCCGCGCCGCAGTCCGCCATCGCCTCAACCACCTCCCCAGGCGTGATTGGCCCTTCACAGCCCTCCGCATCTCGCCCCGATAAGCGCGGCAGCCCGTCGAGGATGTCCGTAAAGGCCCTTCTCCTATCCAGTCCGCCGCACTCACCGAAAAGCTGAGCGAAGTGCTCCTGAAAGGCCTCGCACATCTCCTCGGGCTCGTTTATCAACTCACCTTGTTGGTTCGTCAAAGATCGAATCGTGGCATCGTTACCATGCTGAGCTTCCACCCATCTCACGGCGTTAATTCCTTCACAACCCATATGGCGGATCCTAGCCCTGACAATGCAGCCCATGTGTTTGGCCTCGAGGTGCTGGTTTAACACCAGTCTCTTGGACGTCACCTGAGCCGCGGAGCCAGTTGTCAAGGCTTCCTCTAATTCCTTAACTAGAGTAGTTTCCCTCCTAGCCTCTCTAGCCACTACTCCTATGCTATATCTAATTGACTCGAATTTGATGGCTCGTTTGAGGGCGTACCACCATTTGTTATTAATGATGGTACCAGATAGTGCCCTCTGAATTATAGTCCTAATCCGGTCTTTGTACTCCTTAATCGCCAAAAGGGACGTATTAAGTTTCCAGTAACCGGATCCTCTATTTTTAACCTTATCTATGTCAAGCTTACAGGTGACCATTTTATGATCACTGTAGCTGACCAGGTAAAACTGTGGACACTTAGCTATATTTCTGTCTACTTTTCTAATTAGTATTCTATCTAAATATGACCTGGAAGATCCGTCGCTGTTTGACCATGTCCACAATGGAGCGTTCGGAAATTCCAGCCTATAAGGATCTGCTAGCTCAAAGCGGCTTAGCAGTTCCATGAAGCCACTGTTACCTTTTCTATCTGGACGCGAGCTAACACAATCTACATCCGCTTTGCAAATTGTGTTAAAGTCTCCTAGCACAACTAATGAATGCGAAGTACCAAGAAAGTTTTCCAGTTCACGAAAATAATCACTTTGCCCTCTATGGTTGGGTGCGTAAATTGCAACCAGTCTGATAACTTTACCGTTACTGAACGTCAAATCCATGACGACCAGCCTACCTTCTGGATCTGCAAAAATTAACTTTTTCTCAGAAACCCGGTTTCTTTTTAATAGGACCAACACCCCACCCCCGCCTGTAGGACTGCCAGGAGAGAAAAACTCTCGTAGCCGTCAAACAGCGGGAGTAGACCTCTTGGCCCCTCTAACCGGGTTTCTGTAGCAACAATAACATCTAAATTACGCGACCTGATATCATGCAGGAAGCGACCTTGCTTCCAGCCTGATCCCAGGCCGCGCACATTTAAACAACCAACATAAATGTAATCCATTACTTACTTTATATCAGTGGTTCGGTTTTTTCTTTTTCTTCTTTGTTTGTCTCTTTTTCTGGGCCTCGTGGGGGAGTCTGACGCAGGCCCTCGAATATATATGGAGATGTTATATCCATTCTGAGCGGGCCCACGTCATGAAAGAATTCGGACTTTATCCGTCCGTAATCCTTCCGGCCTATTCTGTACACTATATAGTCATTTTTTTTTCCTATTTTTTCCACTTTGGCCATAGCTGCCAACACATTCCCGAGTCTGTTGTTCGATGCCTTAACGGCCATAAATAAGTTCATCGACTCTCTTTTCTTCTTTATGATCACTATGGGAGGGGTGGTTTCAGTTTTTCTTTTTTTTCTAGTAATTTTTGACCACCCCTCCTCATTTTTCGTTACCTCGCTCTTTTTTTCCTCCGTCGCTGGTTCCGCTGCCTCTGTCACCTCCACACCTTCAGCCGTCCCTTCTGGGCCGCCCGACGCTGCTACTGGTGACACTTCTTCTTTTCCACCTGGCTGAGCTGCTTCCTGCGGTTTGGGTTGGGGTTGGCATTTCGCCCTTACATGCCCCTTCTTGCCGCAGCCGAAGCACCTCGGCTTTCTGCCCTCTACGAAAACTATTACTCTATCTTCTTCGCTTATTTTTAGAGTCTCTGGAATCTCCTCCAATGTTTGAATTTCTGCCTGGATGGATATTATTATCCGCTGTCCTTTCCAGAATTCTTCTTCCTCTACTGTGGCCTGGAGGATGTTTATTTTTTCCTCCAGGCCTACCATAACTGCTGCCACCAGACATTCGGCATCCGCTTCTGGCGGAATATTATTCATGGTGATTTTTGATGTTCTTTTTCCTCTATACAGGGGGAGGAGAACAATGTTCTCCGCTTTTATTGGCTCCATAGATAGTTTTTTTAGCTATCTCCTCTGTTGTGAATCGCACCTCCACTGTGCCGTATCTCTTTCCTCTATTGATGTATGTGATCTTATCCATTATTGGTTTTAAGCAATTTTCGATTTTTTTTTCCTCAAATTTTTGTATCATTAAAGGTCTTATAAATTATTATTCTTTTAGCAATTTCTTCCTGTTTTGGGGCGTTTGTGACCACTGTCACTTCCGTGCCCTTTTTTGTCACACAGTCTGCATATTTCTTTAGGTCTTCGACGTTTATTCTTTTGATTTTCTTGCCAGCTACTTCTGAAAATTTTTTCGCTGGAGCTGCAATATCTTTTTTCATTGGCGACACCGCCGGTGATTCTGCTTCACTAGTCACAGGGGAATATGAGATGGGGGATTCCATCTCGAGCAACTGGCTTAACAAGCCCTTGGCACAAGCCGCAATAATGATAGTTTTTCCCCCACGGAGGGGGGAACACCAACACGAATCCCTCGCACGAAGGCTGACTTCAACAGTTGTACAACAAAAAACAAAGACAATTAGACACACAGTAGAATATAACGGAGAAAATATACACTAAGGAAAAATATAATAACTCACTACACACGCGATTTGCGTTCCTCCATGTTGTTTTATTATTACCCACAAGGGGCGAACATAGATGGGACAATACAATGGGAAAAAATGAATAATGAATTATGAAGTTTGTACAATGTGGTGTAATGCCCACTCGATCCCCGAAATCGAGCGGTTACATTTCGTCATTTGTTTTTTATTCGTCAACAATATTTTCCAAATAAAAACATTTTACACATTTTCAACATACATTTCAAAAATTTTACAAAGTTCAACATTTTTTTTTTCCAGAATTTAAAGTTCTTTTTATCATTTCCAAATTAAAGTTTTCACAATACCTTTTCTTTTATATATACTCCATTATCTCTACCAAATCATGGTAAATTTCCATCGTTCGTGGCCACCTTGTAAGTCGGCATTTCATATGTTTTGTCACGTTCCTGCCAGCTGCCTCGATGAACGCCTCAGCGTCGTTCTCGTGGACGAGTGCACCTGTTTCTTTCCATTCGGTGCCCATCCTGACCCACGTATATCCATTTGTTACGTTTATTAAATCTTCCATCTCCTCACAGTGCCTGTGATGGATCAACGTTCCATAGTATTTGAATTTTCTATTCGCACCTACGTTTTCTCTAGTTTTTCTCTTAGGACTTACTTCCTCTTTTTTCTCCTCCCTCGGTTTCTCTCTTTCTCTCTTTTTGCTTTCTCTTCTTTCTTTTTCCTTCTCTTGTCTTTTTGGCTCTTCGTCTGCCGTCTCTCTACCCTGTGCCTTATGTTCTTTCCTGTTGTTTCTTTTCCTTTTTGCATACCATCTTTTCCTTTCTCTTGGTTCTGTTCCTTCTCTTGTTCTTTTCCTGCTTTTTCTCTTTCCTTTAATGTACTTTCCTTTTCTTTCTCTTGCTTCTGCCTTGGCTCCTTCTCCACTACTTCTGCACCCTGTGAATTTTGCTCCTTTTCTACTATCTTCTTCCCTTTGTTTTCATTTTCCTTCAGTGCGCTGTTACTTCCCTTCTCTTGTTGTTTCTCCGTTATTTCCTTTTCCTTGTTTTCGCTGTTCTTTCCTTCGTGTTCGTTTTCCTTCTCTCCACTTTGTGTCTCTTTTTGCTCCGCTGTGAATTCATACAGCGGACATTCCTTTTTTATGTGCCCTCTTGATCCGCACAGGTAGCAATTCGGTTTTCTGCCCTCCACTATTACACTAATTGTTTTCTCGTTTTCTATTTCTATTTGGAAGGGAAATCTTTCGATGTCTTCCATTGTGGCCATCAGCCACAACTCTACTCCGAATCCCTTCCAATTTACAACGTTCGTCTCCTTGATTGACCCTATTTCTACTTCCTCCTTTGCTGCTCCAATAATGGCTGTTACCAGCATTTCTGTTTTAATATCTGGGGGCACCTTTGGGACTCTTACCCGTACCCCTCGTCTTCCTTTATACGTCGGCCACATAGTGAAATTTTCGGCTTTCAGGACAGTGGAAGCCAATGAGGCCGCCACTTCCTTTGTTCCGCATCTCACCTCCACCGTACCATATTTCTTTCCTCTGTCTACAAAAGTCGCTTTTTTCATGATGTCCCCCATACATTTCTCTATTTCTTCAATCGTCACTCTCACCAGTTTTCTCGTGTTTCTATCTTGCGTTCTATACGTTATCGTCTTGTTATTTCTCTCCTCTATTGTTTCAACAGGTGGGACCAGCTTCACGCTGTCACCCTCCCTTTTGACGAACTTCTCGTATTCCTTCAATTGTTCTTTTCTAAAGAACACTTCTCTTATTCTAAGAGACTCGTCACTTTTTATTGTGGCGACCCCCGCGTAAGTCTCCATGACTTGAGGGTCGACACACCTTCTATAAAAGGTTCAAACACGCAGCGGCAAACGCCTCAAGCGATTCAATTTTTGACAATTTTTTAACAGTTTTTTTCCAAATTTTCACATGCAAAATAACTAACCAACACACTCTTTGCGTTCCGCCATGTTGTTTTATTATTACCCACTAGGGGCTACATAGATGGGACAATACAATCGGGAAAATGAATAATGAATTATGAAGTTTGTACAATGTGGTGCAATGCCCACTCGATCCCCGAAATCGAGCGGTTACATTTCGTCATTTATTTTTAATTGGTCAACAATATTTTCAAATAAAACATTTTTTACATTTTCAACATACATTTCAAAAAGTTTTACAAAGTTCAACATTTCTTTTTTTTTTTTTTCCGAATTTAAAGTTCTTTTATCATTTCCAAATTAAGTTTTCACAATACCTTTTCTTTTATATATACTCCATTATGTCTACCAAATCTGAGTAAACTTCCATCGTTCGAGGCCACCTTGGAAGGCGGCATTTCATATGTTTTAACACGTTCTCGCCAGCTGCCTCGATGAACGCCTCGGCGTCGTTCTCGTGGACGAGTGCACCTGTTTCTTTCCATTCGGTGCCCATCCTGACCCACGTATATCCGTTTGTTTCGCTTATTAAATCTTCCATCTCCTCACAGTGCTTGTGATGGATCAACGTTCCATAGTATTTGAATTTTCTATTCGTACCTGCGTTTTCTCTAGTTTTTCTCTTAGGACTTACTTCCTCTTTTTTCTCCTCCCTCGGTTCTCTCTTTCTCTCTTTTTGCTTTCTCTTCTTCTTTTTCCTTTCTTGTCTTTTTGGCTCTTTGTCTGCCGTCTCTCTACCTGTGCCTTAAGTTCCTTTCCTGTTGTTTCTTTTCCTTTTTGCATACCATCTTTTCCTTTCTCTTGGTTCTGTTCCTTCTCTTGTTCTTTTCCTGCTTTTTCTCTTTCCTTTAATGTACTTTCCTTTTCTTTCTCTTGCTTCTGCCTTGGCTCCTTCTCCTCTACTTCTGCACCCTGTGAATTTTGCTCCTTTTCTACTATCTTCTTCCCTTTGTTTTCATTTTCCTTCAGTGCGCTGTTACTTCCCTTCTCTTGTTGTTTCTCCGTTATTTCCTTTTCCTTGTTTTCGCTGTTCTTTCCTTCGTGTTCGTTTTCCTTCTCTCCACTTTGTGTCTCTTTTTGCTCCGCTGTGAATTCATACAGCGGACATTCCTTTTTTATGTGCCCTCTTGAACCGCACAGGTAGCAATTCGGTTTTCTGCCTTCCACTATTACACTAATTGTTTTTTCGTTTTCTATTTCTATTTGGAAGGGAAATCTTTCGATGTCTTCAATTGTGGCCATCAGCCACAACTCGACTCCGAATCCCTTCCAATTTACAACGTTCGTCTCCTTAATTGACCCTATTTCTACTTCCTCTTTTGCTGCTCCAATAATGGCTGTTACCAGCATTTCTGTTTTAATATTTGGGGGTACCTTTGGGACTCTTACCCGTACCCCTCGTCTTCCTTTATACGTCGGCCACATGGTGAAATTTTCCGCTTTCAGGACAGTGGAAGCCAATGAGCCGCCACTTCCTTTGTTGCGCATCTCACCTCCACCGTACCATATTTCTTTCCTCTGTCTACAAAAGTCGCTTTTTTCATGATGTCCCCCAGACATTTCTCTATTTCTTCAATCGTCACTCTCACCAGTTTTCTCGTGTTTCTATCTTGCGTTCTATACGTTATCGTGATGTTATTTTTCTCTTCTATTGTTTCCACAGGCGGGACCAGCTTCACGCTGTCACCCTCCCTTTTGACGAACTTCTCGTATTCTTTCAATTGTTCTTTTCTAAAAAACACTTCTTTTATTCTAAGTGACTCGTCACTTTTTGTTGTGGCGACCCCCGCGTAAGTCTCCATGACTTGAGGGTCGACACACCTTCTATAAAAGGTTCAAACACGCAGCGGCAAACGCCTCAAGCGATTCAATTTTTGACAATTTTTTAACAGTTTTTTTCCAAATTTTCACATGCAAAATAACTAACCAACACACTCTTTGCGTTCCGCCATGTTGTTTTATTATTACCCACTAGGGGCTACATAGATGGGACAATACAATCGGGAATGAATAATGAATTATGAAGTTTGTACAATGTGGTGTAATGCCCGCTCGATCCCCGAAATCGAGCGGTTACATTTCGTCAATTAATTTTGTTCGTCAACAATATTTTCAATAAAACATTTTTTACATTTTCAACATACATTTCAAAAAGTTTTACAAAGTTCAACATTCTTTTTTTTTTTTTTTTTTTTTTTCCGAATTTAAAGTTCTTTTTATCATTTCCAAATTAAGTTTTCACAATACCTTTTCTATTCTATACACTCCATTATGTCTACCAAATCTGAGTAAAGTTCCATCGTTCGAGGCCACCTTTTAAGTCGGCATTTCATATGTTTTAACACGTTCTCGCCAGCTGCCTCGATGAACGCCTCGGCGTCGTTCTCGTGGATGAGTGCACCTGTTTCTTCCCATTCGGTGCCCATCCTGACCCACGTATATCCGTTTGTTGCGCTTATTAAATCTTCCATCTCCTCACAGTGCTTGTGATGGATCAACGTTCCATAGTATTTGTATTTTCTATTCGTACCTACGTTTTCTCTAGTTTTTCTCTTAGGACTTACTTCCTCTTTTTTCTCCCTCGGTTTCTTCTTTCTCTCTTTTTGCTTTCTCTTCTTTCTTTTTCCTTCTCTTGTCTTTTTGGCTCTTTGTCTGCCGTCTCTCTACCCTGTGCCTTAAGTTCCTTTCCTGTTGTTTCTTTTCCTTTTTGCATACCATCTTTTCCTTTCTCTTGTTCTGTTCCTTCTCTTGTTCTTTTCCTGCTTTTTCTCTTTCCTTTAATGTACTTTCCTTTTCTTTCTCTTGCTTCTGCCTTGGCTCCTTCTCACTACTTCTGCACCCTGTGAATTTTGCTCCTCTTCTACTATCTTCTTCCCTTTGTTTTCATTTTCCTTCAGTGCGCTGTTACTTCCCTTCTCTTGTTGTTTCTCCGTTATTTCCTTTTCCTTGTTTTCGCTGTTCTTTCCTTCGTGTTCGTTTTCTTGTCTCCACTTTGTGTCTCTTTTTGCTCCGCTGTGAATTCATACAGCGGACATTCCTTTTTTATGTGCCCTCTTGATCCGCACAGGTAGCAGTTCGGTTTTCTGCCTTCCACTATTACACTAATTGTCTTCTCGTTTTCTATTTCTATTTGGAAGGGAAATCTTTCGATGTCTTCCATTGTGGCCATTAGCCACAACTCGACTCCGAATCCCTTCCAATTTACAACGTTCGTCTCCTTAATTGAACTATTTTCTACTTCCTCTTTTGCTGCTCCAATAATGGCTGTTACCAGCATTTCTGTTTTAATATTTGGGGGTACCTTGGGACTCTTACCCGTACCCCTCGTCTTCCTTTATAAGTCGGCCACATGGTGAAATTTTCCGCTTTCAGGACAGTGGAAGCCAATGAGGCCGCCACTTCCTTTGTTGCGCATCTCACCTCCACCGTACCATATTTCTTCTCTGTCTACAAAGGTCGCTTTTTTCATGATGTCCCCCAGACATTTCTCTATTTCTTCAATCGTCACTCTCACCAGTTTTCTCGTGTTTCTATCTGCGTTCTATACGTTATCGTGATGTTATTTTTCTCTTCTATTGTTTCCACAGGCGGGACCAGCTTCACGCTATCACCCTCCCTTTTGACGAACTTCTCGTATTCTTTCAATTGTTCTTTTCTAAAGAACACTTCTTTTATTCTAAGTGACTCGTCACTTTTTGTTGTGGCGACCCCCGCGTAAGTCTCCATGACTTGAGGGTCGACACACCTTCTATAAAAGGTTCAAACACGCAGCGGCAAACGCCTCGCGCGATTCAATTTTTGACAATTTTTTAACAGTTTTTTTCCAAATTTTCACATGCAAAATAACTAACCAACACACTCTTTGCGTTCCGCCATGTTGTTTTATTATTACCCACTAGGGGCTACATAGATGGGACAATACAATCGGGAAAATGAATAATGAATTATGAAGTTTGTACAATGTGGTGCAATGCCCACTCGATCCCCGAAATCGAGCGGTTACATTTCGTCATTTATTTTTATTCGTCATCAATATTTTCCAAATAAAACATTTTTTACATTTTCAACATACATTTCAAAAGTTTTACAAAGTTCAACATTTCTTTTTTTTTTTCCGAATTTAAAGTTCTTTTATCATTTCCAAATTAAGTTTTCACAATACCTTTTCTTTTATATATACTCCATTATGTCTACCAAGTCTGAGTAAACTTCCATCGTTCGAGGCCACCTTGTAAGTCGGCATTTCATATGTTTTAACACTTTCTCGCCAGCTGCCTCGATGAACCTCTCGGCGTCGTTCTCGTGGACGAGTGCACCTGTTTCTTTCCATTCGGTGCCCATCCTGACCCACGTATATCCGTTTGTTCGCTTATTAAATCTTCCATCTCCTCACAGTGCTTGTGATGGATCAACGTTCCATAGTGAATTTTCTATTCGTACCTACGTTTTCTCTAGTTTTTTCTTAGGACTTACTTCCTCTTTTTTCTCCTCCCTCGGTTTCTCTCTTTCTCTCTTTTTGCTTTCTCTTCTTTCTTTTTCCTTCTCTTGTCTTTTTGGCTCTTTGTCTGCCGTCTCTCTACCCTGTGCCTTAAGTTCCTTTCCTGTTGTTTCTTTTCCTTTTTGCATACCATCTTTTCCTTTCTCTTGGTTCGGTTCCTTCTCTTGTTCTTTTCCTGCTTTTTCTCTTTCCTTTAATGTACTTTCCTTTTCTTTCTCTTGCTTCTGTCTTGGCTCCTTCTCCTCTACTTCTGCACCCTGTGAATTTTGCTCCTTTTCTACTATCTTCTTCCCTTTGTTTTCATTTTCCTTCAGTGCGCTGTTACTTCCCTTCTCTTGTTGTTTCTCCGTTATTTCCTTTTCCTTGTTTTCGCTGTTCTTTCTTCGTGTTTGTTTTCCTTCTCTCCACTTTGTGTCTCTTTTTGCTCCGCTGTGAATTCATACAGCGGACATTCCTTTTTTATGTGCCCTCTTGAACCGCACAGGTAGCAATTCGGTTTTCTGCCTTCCACTATTACACTAATTGTTTTTTCGTTTTCTATTCTATTTGGAAGGGAAATCTTTCGATGTCTTCCATTGTGGCCATCAGCCACAACTCTACTCCGAATCCCTCCAATTTACAACGTTCGTCTCCTAATTGACCCTATTTCTACTTCCTCTTTGCTGCCCCAATAATGGCTGTTACCAGCATTTCTGTTTTAATATTTGGGGGCACCTTTGGGACTCTTACCCGTACCCCTCGTCTTCCTTTATATGTCGGCCACATGGTGAAATTTTCCGCTTTCAGGACAGTGGAAGCCAATGAGGCCGCCACTTCCTTTGTTGCGCATCTCACCTCCACCGTACCATATTTCTTTCCTCTGTCTACAAAAGTCGCTTTTTTCATGATGTCCCCCAGACATTTCTCTATTTCTTCAATCGTCACTCTCACCAGTTTTCTCGTGTTTCTATCTTGCGTTCTATACGTTATCGTCTTGTTATTTTTTCTTCTATTTCCACAGGCGGGACCAGCTTCACGCTGTCACCCTCCCTTTTGACGAACTTCTCGTATTCCTTCAATTGTTCTTTTCTAAAGAACACTTCTTTTATTCTAAGTGACTCGTCACTTTTTGTTGTGGCGACCCCCGCGTAAGTCTCCATGACTTGAGGGTCGACACACCTTCTATAAAAGGTTCAAACACGCAGCGGCAAAACGCCTCGCGCGATTCAATTTTTGACAATTTTTTAACAGTTTTTTTCCAAATTTTCACATGCAAAATAACTAACCAACACACTCTTTGCGTTCCGCCATGTGCTCAAATCTTCTTTTTTCTCTACATTGTATACTTTATAGACAATAGTCTTTTCTTTGATTTATTTTATTATCCATCTAGACTATTCCATTTCTGCACGCTAATTTTATTTTTAATTTATTCCCATTCATGTGAAACCACTTATTCAAGTTCAAGTCATTGATGCAATTTTATACCAATTGCTATTTTTACTTTTGTTATGTTACGATTATATTATACTTTGGTTTGATTTTAATTATTTCTTACTACATATAATTCAATTGTTATTATTATTTTTATTGTTTAAGTGAAATATCTGACATAAAATAGAGAAATGTTTTTGTTTCACTTTTAACACGTAATACTGATATAGTGGAGAAGATATGATATTGCTATGGGCTCGCCCTAGGAAGAAGTTGAGCATTATTTTGCCCATGAAAATACATGGACCCTAAGTAAGGCATGTGTAAATTTTGAATGAAATTGGTTGTGTAGTTCTCAAGTTTTAGGGAATCGTAGTGGAGAAGATATGATATTGCTGTGAGCTCGCTCTAGGCAAAAAGGTAAAATTGTGTAGTTCTCAAGTTTTAGGGAAACAAACAGACAGACAGGCAGACAGACACACATTCTCAGTTTTATATATATAAAGATTATAGGTAGTGCTCCAGCATGGCCGCAGTCAAATGACTGAAACAAGTAAAAAGAATATATATGTATATATATATATATATACATACATTATACATACATACATAATATACATACATACATACATACATATATACATATATTATATATATATGTATATAATAACATACATACACACACACACACACACACCAATATATATATATATATATATATATATAATATATATATATATATATAATTCAAGAGAGTTTGAGGTTGTGAATCCAACCAACTAAGGGAAAAGATTGAAAAACATGTGAGGTACTGTGATCTCTTGGCAGAAACAGCTGTAAGAATCTGGTCTTCTTTCTCTATTCTAGAAATTAATAGTACTTTACACACGTATTTATATATATTATTAGAGTCTGTTTTGAATAAATAAATAGCCATAATATAATGTCTAACAGCTGATGAAGTCTACCTCTGGATTCCCTCCATATGTATATGTATGTATGTATGCACATCTGCATGTATGTATGTATGCATGTATGTCTATATATATATATATCGGTGAATAAAATATCTGCGGACAATGCTGGACAGACTTGGTGCCTCAACTTAAATACGTAATTCAACTGAATCATAATTATTTATTCTATATATGAGCGCGCGCGTGTGTGTGTGTGTGTTTGTGAATGTGTGTCTATTTATATGTATGTACAAAAAAAATAACGGTCAGAGAAATATGTGTTAGGAATAACGGTTCAATATGATAAATGACCCCTATTGATGTAATCGACTCACACAGTCTCTCAAAGTTGCTGGCTTTGTGCAAAAATCTGAACTCTACATGAGAACCTGTAGATCGCCGTAGCGTGACACTTGAAGCGCAAAGCAAACCGTTGCTCTCTAACCCTCTGTCTTTCTCCATATATATATATATATATATATATATATATATATAATTTACAAGATAAGGGCAAAAGATTGACAATTTTTGTCTGTTTTTCGGCATATTTGGCATTAGAATTTTTCCTTTGCCCTTATCTTGTAAATTATTTATAAATTTAACCTTTAAAGGTATATTTTGATGTGCTGGCCATTGTTAAATTTTTTTCCCGGAAAAAAAATTTTATCCTACATTTGTTATATATATATATATATATTGTTACGAGGGGATTCCGTCGAACGAAAGCTGTTACGGAATCCCTCACACAGGCCCGTTCGATGCAGCAAATGTTCCCCACGGAAACTCGGAGAGAAGAGAGAGATACAACAACAACAACTACAACAGCAGCCGCAGCAAGAAGAGACACAGAGACACAGCGGAGGCGATCGAGAGAGACACAAAGAGGCAAGGCAATTGGCTCACATTTAACAACTAGTTTATGACAATCAATTGTTACAACATCAATTACATACATCAGGTATATACAAGTAACAGAATCAACACATCAAATGCATTTCAAGAGTACACGTCCGGAGACAACAGTTCAGTTTCAAAACACATTAAAGTTACAGTTCAAAGGACATTAAAGGCCTATACAGTTCAATATTCATTACACATAATATATATTATTATACATAATATCTTTACACAGTTCACATTGTTCTTTTTTTTTACTGTCCCATTTCTTTTCAACATTTCAATACATCGATTCTTTTTCCTTCTTTTTCTTCACATATCAATACACAATTCACGTACCTTAGTTCCTACTAGAATAGCCAGTGTCTCATATTGCACCTCATCTCTCTCAGTACTGCTAACTCCAAATTGCTAAACGCTTGCCTTGAATTCCAAAATCCTCGCTCCTAAATCCAACCGCTCGCCTTGACGACCAAATACCGACTGCCCAAAACCTCTGGTTCTGTCACTATCCTCAATCTCTCTTAGCTCTAATACTCTCTCTATCCCCGCTCAGATTCCTTAATCTGTCTTCCTCACTACTTTCTTCTTCCGTTTCTTCACTGTCTCTCACACATTGAACTGCTTACTTAAGGGGGCAGCCCTCCAAATGAACCCTAATTCACCCGAAGGGGTCGGGGAGTCTCCCCAGAGCTAATTAATCAACCCGCATCTAGCAGAACAATGGATTCATTGCCAAATGTAGGTCGCCGGCTCTGTCCTTAAGTTGAACTCACAACAATATATATATTAGATGGTTTGGAGATGATGTACAGGTATTTTATATTAGAAGAAATGAGGTACTCAAAAATTCGGATGGTTTTATATTTACGGATATTTATTTGTATATTACATGCTTTTATACATCATATATCAAATATCATATAATCTCGCTTTCGTCCATTCTGGTGGAATTTTCAAATTGAATTTATATATATATATAACAATAATTATTATTGTTATATATATAATTATTGTTATAATTATATATAACACTTCTTGTATATGCAGCACGGATTTTTGTTAGTGAACAGGTCACTAAGTGACGAAAATATTTTGACAAATTAAACTTAAATGTTGAAGTGAATCGAACGGTTCTTGTATAAGTTTTTACCGAATATGGTTCCTTTCCATACCGAAACTACATGGTGAAATTTATTAAATATGAATTAATAATTTTTTACCCTATATCTATAATATATATATATATATATATATATATATATAGATATATATATATATATATATATATATAAATAAAACATATGCATATATACATACATATATGTACGTACCTACCTCTACATGTATATATACATGCATATATGGGTACAGGACACCAAAAAAAAAAACGTCGAACACAATGAGAAACGAAAACATAAACACAAAACTGAGGAAATGGACTAATACTGATGCGCACTCTTAACCTTTCTCTCCCCCTCCCTTTCTCAGCCTTCATTCTTTTGGCTTTCCTTTCCTTCTACCTTACTGTCTCTCCCTCTCTCTCTCATTCTTCATTCTTTTCTCTACCACCATCCCCGTTTTTTCTCTCCCTTTCTCTTACTCCTCCTCCTCCGTCCCGTCGCGGTCACGTGATGAGATGCCTATTTCGGTCTTTTCTTCTCCAGCTTCCTCCAGGTAGGGACGGTAAAATCTGTTGCTCTGCCGATGCCAAAGAATAGCGTTCGTAAACATTTTTTATCTCGTTTGGCTTAACAGCCCTCCTTGTTTGTATTACTGTTATTCTCCTTGCCCTGTTTATATTTTGTACTGTCGTTACTGTCCTGTTTTTGTTACCATTTTTACCCCTCCGCAAAAAAATCTCAAATTTTATTTAATTTGATTTCCGCGGGAAGGAAAATTTCATTGAAGTCATGTATCGCCTGACCTTCGAAACGTGGAGTAGATGAAATTAAGGCGACTGAAGAAGGGGAATTTTCCTTGTTTGTATGTCCTGTACTCTATTTTTTCGTTGTTTAAAAAAATATGTCCATTTCTTCAGTTTTGTGTTTATGTTTTCGTTTCTCATTGTTTTCGACGTTTTGTTTTGGTGTCCTGTACCCATATATGCATGTATATATACATGTAGAGGTAGGTACGTACATATATGTATGTATATATGCATATGTTTTATTTATTTATTTATATATGACTGAACGCACGCATCCATTTCTAAGTAAGATTGTTCTATATATATATAGCGAGAGAGAGAGAGAGAGAGAGAGAGAGAGAGAGAGAGAGAGAAGAGAGAGAGAGAGACAGAGATATGTTTCTTTATTAGCCACACAGAGCTGAACACAATGGGGACAAATTACAAAGTAGAGCGTTTCTTTTTAGGGAGAAAAAAAGAAAGAAAGAAAGATAGATATGAAACTTCACGTTTGTAAATTAATAGCGGAACGTGGATTTAATAACGCTCTATAACAAGAATATATTTTTATTAGACTCCTTTACTCTGGAACACCTTGGAGGAAAACTTCAACAATGAACAAATTGGCATGTACGTGGTTGGATGACAATTCCCGAAGCAATATTTGAAATCCTTCGTTTTTATTGTTCTTTGTGCTGTTGTTATGGATCTCTCATGAGAAGCGTTTATGGATCTCTCATGAGAAGCGTTTCAAAAATGACAAATACTTATTTTCCCTTCATAACACAAAGATGTTACTTTTATGGTTACTAGTTTCAGCTACAGACTGTGGTCATACTGCAACACGCCTTTAAGGCAGTTGTTCTTTTTTTTTTTTTATCTCACACACACTTGTCGGCTTTCTCTGCGGAACTGTTTTTTTTTGTTTTTGTGAAGCCGTGACTTGGGCAGAGTTGCTTTCCTTTTTGCTCCCTACGACGGTGTAGGTTCGTCTGGTACCTCAGATACAAAATTTGTCGAAATGTTCTTTGAAAACAGCCACCCCTGTACCTCACATATATCCGATGTTGTTAGGCAGAGTGTCGAAAAGTTGTAGGCCCCTGAAATCTAAACTGCTACAATAATATGTGTCCTTACTCTAGATGGAGAGGACGGGATCTTTTGTACGATGCAGTGGCATCCGGTTCGCTGGTTGGTATAGCTTTCAATCCCAAAGATGTGAACTAAATTACGAAC
>NC_043010.1:23837178-23847178 GCF_006345805.1 Octopus sinensis | reverse complement strand
ATATATATATATATATATATATTTCATGTACATTGTATGTATGTATATATATGTATGAGTCAAGGTATGTATTTAGCTCTGCCTGTGTGTATACAGACATACACGTATACACATATGTGTGTTGTATGTTGTAAGTTGTTTGTATGCAGGCATACACAAATCTCCGCAAACACACACAACACACACACACGTACACACACATATATCCGTGTGTGTGTGTGTGTGTGTGTGTTATGTATGTATGTATGTATCTATTCATATTTGGTTATGTGTGTGTTTAATTTTTTCTGTGATGCTTATACATGTGCGTGTGTATGTGTGTTAACATGTGCTATCCAGATATTGCTGCTGCTGCTGCTTTTGTTGTTGTTGTTTTTGTTGTTTCAGCCATCATTTTGGCCTGCGGCAATGTACATGTGAAGAAAGATCAAACAACTTAACAACATCAACAATAACAACAACAACAACGACGACGACGACGACAGCAACAACAATATAATAAATAAATAAACAAATAGCACAGCCTTTCCCCTCCACCTCTCGGTCCGCCCCTCTATCTTTCTTGTTCTTTCTCTCTATCTCTCTCCTTCAGCCTCACTTTTGTTTTCTCTCCTTGTCTTGCTCTTACCTCAAAACTCATCTCCATCGTAGTCGGTTTTCTCACCATCATTATCTTTTCATGATCATCATCATGATCATCATCATCATCATCCCCACCACCACCATCATCATTATCATCATCGTCATCATAATCATCACCAGCGTCATCGTCGTCCACTTCAATTCTCCTCACCTTTAACATTGTCAAATCTCTTCGTCACTATGTACGTCACAATCGTTTCCAACCTCATCATCATCATAATGAACATTACCGCCAGCAACAACGACAACAACAACAATAACAATTAACCGCTGCTCCCACCACTATCACCACCACAGCCACCGAAAACACCTCAGACATCATCGCTACCACTATAACCACTACCACCACCACCACCACCAGCACCACCATCTGCAACAGTAACACTACTACCGCTACCACCACCACCACCATCACTACCACCACCAAGAACACCAACACCACCTGACCCACTCCCACCCCCACCCTCATCATCACCGCCGTCACCTTTACCTTGGGCTCCAGCATAAGTACCACCACCAACAACACCTCTGCCTCTTATTGCAGTTTTCCTTCGTTTAGTCATTTTTCGAATTTCTTGGACCTATTCTTCACTTTCCTTTCCCACACCACTCCACCACCTCACTCACTTCATCATCATCATCATTATCCACATCCCAATTTATTTCTTCTTTATTTTCTTCTTCATCTTCTTTCTTTCTTTCTTTCTTTCTGTCTTTCTTCTTCTTTTTCTTCTTCCTTTCTTCTTTTCTTCTTCGTCTTCTTTTTTCCTTCTTTCTGTTTTCTTCTTCGTCTTCTTCTTTTTTCTTTCTTTCTGTTTTTTCTTCATCTTCTTCTTATTCTTATTCTTTTTTCTTTCTTCTTCTTTTGCTTCTTTTTTCTTTCTTCTTCTTTTGCTTCTTTTTTCTTTCTTCTTCTTTTTCTTCTTCTTCTTCTTCTTCTTTTCTTTTTCTTTTTCTCTTCTTCTTCTTCTTCTTCTTCTTCTTCTTCTTCTTTTCTTTTCTTACGATGCTAATATTTTCAATTATCATTAATTTAAAATTTTCTCTTGTTCTTGTTGCCGCTGCAATTACTGCTGCTACTGCTGCTACCGCCACTGCTGCTGCTGCCGCTACTGCTGCTGCTCTTGTGGTATCTGTCACTAAATCGTTTCAACTAATTCGTCACCATTTACCTGTACTAGTTTTCTTGATGTAGCAGATCTGAAGACATCAACAGAGGAATCGGCGCCAACACTTCCACCGCTAATAGCAACGCCACCACCACTACCACCACCACTACTACTATCACCGCTACCACCGCCGCCGCCACGGACATGATCGCCGTCAACCTCGCCGCCATCATCAACTCTGCTACCGTCACTACCATCACCGCCATTAACGCCCTCGCCGCTGCCGCTATCACTGCATACGTTTCTATTTCAAACAGTATCATCATCATCACCTCCACCACCACCACCACCACCAACACCAACACCAACACCACCACCACTACCACCACCATCATCATAGCCATCATCGTCATCACCACTACCACCACCACCACAACCACTACCATCATTATCACCACCACCACCACCACAACCATCACTACCATCATCATCATCATCATTATCACCTCCACCACCACCACCACCACCACCACCACCACCACACCACCACCAACACCACCACCATCATCATAGCCATCATCGTCATCACCACTACCAACCACCACCCCCACCACCACCATCATTATCACCACCACCACCACCACCACCACCACAACCACCACTACCATCATCATCATCATCATCACCTCCACCACCACCACCGCCATCACCACCACCAACACCAACACCACCACCACCATCATCGTCATCACCACCACCACCACCACCATCATCGTCATCACCACCACCACCACCACCACCATCATCATCATCATCATCACCTCCACCACCTCCACCAACACCACCACCACTACCACCACCACCATCATCATAACCATCATCGTCACCACCAAAACTACCACCACCACCACCACCACCATCATCATCACCACCACCACCACCACAACCACCACCACCATCATAATCATCATCGTCATCATCATCATCAGTCTCAATATGTCGTTGTCGGGGTTATCGTCGACGTCTTTGTAGTCGTTGTCTTCTTTATTGTTGTAGCGCTGTAGTCACCTTCCCCCATCCCCTTCTCCTCCTCCTTTTCCTCTTCACCATCATCGTCCATATCACCATCACCACCACCATCACCACCCCATCATCGTCATCATCAACTACAACAACACCGTTACCCTCATTCGCGTCATAAAAATATGCAGAGGACCAGAAAATTCGCATAGGAACCAAGTCGGTTACATCGACGCCAGTATATAACTGGTACATTATGATATCGAATCTGGAGGGATGAAAAGCAAAGCTCACGATATGCCGGATTTAACATCACGCAATCGAAATAACCGGAACGATTAAGCAAAGCATTTTGACCGGCTCTGTAATGGGATTTCCAATCCAAGACCTGTGATTTGTTTCTAATTCGAGAAGAGGCGGTCTTACAAATTTAGGGACCGCAGGAGGATGGAAGCCAAAGCTGACTTCACTAGAATTTGAACTTAAAACAGGCGCAGGTATAGATGTGTAGCAAAATGCTTGCTTCCCAACCACATGGTTCCGGGTTCAGTCCTACTTCGTGATATCTTCGGCAAATATATCTACTAAAGCCTCGGGATGACCAAAGCCTTGTGACAGGATTTGGTAAAATGAAACTGAAAGAAACCCGTCGCGTGTATATATATTTATGTGTGTGTGTGTGTGTGTGTATGTGTGTATGTGTATGTGTGCATGTGTGAGTGTGTGTGTATGCGTGTGTATGTGTGTGAGTGTGTGTGTATGTGTGTTAATGCGTGTGTGTATGCGTGTGTCTGTATGTGCGTGTGTGTGTGTTTGTTTGTGGAAGTGTGTGCGTGTGATTGTGTGAGAGTGAGTGAGTGTGTGAGTGTATGTGTATGCGTGTGCGTGTGTGTGTATGTGAGTGTGTGCGTGACTGTGTATGAACGTGTGTGTGAGAGTGTTTGTGTGTGTATGTGTGTGTGTGAGTGATTATTTTTGTGTCCGTGTTTGTAACTCAACAGTTTTGAAAAAAGACACCGATAAAATAATTACCAGACTTTAGCAAAAACGTATTGCGAGTCGATTCATTCGAGTAAAATTCTTCACGACGGTGCACCAGCATGGGTGCAGTTTAATGACTGAAACAAGTAAAAGATAAAAATAAAAAAGAATAAAACAACTATAATTTTGACGAACGCCTCCAAGTACCCATGGATAGAAAGTATTCTGTCTCCACAAATTTTCAACTCGCAGAATATATGAAAATAAACAAACTTTTCCCATTTTCTTTTACGCTTTTCCTCTTCTTTCATTTCCCTTTTTCTCCTATTGATATTCTTCTAAATCATTCTGACGATGTTCCTTAAATGGAACGAGATAAATGCAAATTTACTTCGATTTGATAAACAGAAACAGCTGTAAATGGTTCTGAACTACAATTCATCTATGAACTTTTCGTACCAATGATCAACTTCTCATTGATATTTATTGCTCCATTTCTGTTCTTTTCGATATATCAAAATAAATATATTTGTGCAATAATATTACCAGTCCAAATGAAGGCGGCCAGCTAGCAGAAATGTAAGCACGCCGGACGAAATGCTTAGCGGTATTTCGTCTGCCGCTACGTTTTGTGTTCAAATTCCGCCGATGTCGACTTTGCCTTTCATCCTTTCGGGATCGATTAAATAAGTACCAGTTACGCACTGGGGTCGATATAATCGACTTAATCCGTTTGTCTGTCCTTGTTTGTCCTCTCAGTTGTAGCCCCTTGTGGGTAGTGAAGAAATAGATATTTCATTTGTCTTTACGTTCTGAGTTCAATTTCCGGCGAGGTCGACTTTGCCTTCCATCCTTTCGGGTTCGAGGAAATAAGCACCAGTTACGTATTGGTGTCGATATAGTCGACTAGCCCCCTTCCCCAACATTTTCAAGGCCTTTTGCCTAGAGTAGAAATAATAATAATAATAATAATAATAATAATAATTATAATAATAATAATGATAATGATAATGATACAATCGGTGAGCTGGCGGAATCGTTAGCAAGCTGGACGAAATGCTTAGCAGTTTTTCGCCAGTCTCTACGTTCTGAGTTCAAATTCCACAAAGGTCTACTTTGCCTTTCATCCTTTCGTGGTCATGATAATAAGTATCAGCTGAAGACTGGGGGGTGGGTGTAATTTTCATCTCCTCCAAGCTGCCCTAGTGACAACAATTTGAAATAATTATTACCAGTTCAAATTTGCTTGAGGCACGCTCGAACTGGGGAACAAGGCCCTCGCTGTATTTTATCATGGAGAAAATTTCTCGCTGTTGACAAATGGCGTGGATACATCTAGGTCAGTTCACAGCGCCAACTAACTTGACTGTGAGATGCCAGCATTTCTGTGCAGTTGTATCCTCTTCGGCCACAGACACCAGGCAAGTGATCCTCCATACTGATCAAAGAGATTGTCTCCCTTGTGCTTTTCCTGGTGATAGCGCAATGCGGCGGCTGACCGTAAGCAAATTACGGAGGAGAAGCACTAAGCAGCGATAGGTGTAAATGCAATGTTATTACCAGTCCAAATATGCTTGAGGTACGTTCGATGCCAGCAGCTCACAGTCTAAGTAGGTGGCGCTGCGAAATGATCAAGGTATATCCACACCATTTGTCAACAGCGAGAGATTTTCTCTATGACAAAACACAGTGAATTACTTGTTCCCCAGCTCGAACGTGTCTCAAGCATATTTGGACTGGTAATAATATTACCTTTATACTTGTCACTGCTTAGCGCTAATATATTAGCCTCTTATATATTAATATACAAGACAATTGCAGCGTTGAAGGTGTTTATAAGCTATTTAAAAACACACAAAACCGTTAGATTCCCTTCAGAATTTAAATTTAATTTGCCAAAATATTTTCGTCGCTTTGAGACCGCGACCTGTTCACTGACAAAATTTCGTGCTGTATCTCAGCTGTGAACATGTCGCGATCTGAAAGCGACGAAAATATTTTGGCAAATTAAATATAAATTTTAAAGTGAATCTAACGGTTTTTGTGGGTTTTTAAATGGCTTATAACCTTCCACGCTGCAATTGTTTTCGTTCCAGTACACGATCTCAGATCAGGTCACTTGCAATGCAAATACATCGTAATATTAATATATATTTTTTATATAAACTCATTCTTGAGTAGAGTTATGAACAAAATGACTGGAGAATTCCATTAGATTTATATAAAACTTTTTGAGTAAGAGTTCTCTTCCCATTTTTCTTTTATTTTTCTTGTTTTTTTTCCTTGTTTTAACCAGTGACAAACAAGCGAAACTTGGATATGTTTTTGGCATAAGTTGGGATGCAGGGTCATCCACTTGAAGTTTTAAATTTCAGCATTTCTGTGTATTTTTCACCTCTCAACATTCTCATCCTATTTCGAACATTACGAAAAGGGACACAACCTTGAAACGCCGTTCAGTTCAATAAAGAAAGTCATTTTGTGCTTTATTCTATATCGCGCTATTCTAATTGCGTATTAATGATAATAGTAGAGAGGCCGGAAGGTAAACTCAGATGACATCAATTTATCATAAGACATCATTAAATCGCTGCTGAGAGGAAGCCACACGACAATAGGATAATGGAAGGAGAAATGAGAGAGAAAGTCAATAAAGAGTACAAAAGGAGAATAAGGAAGGTGCTCGAAATAAAATTAAATGACGGGAACATCATTAAAGCCACAAAAACTTGGGCTATGCCCGTATTGAGATACTCTGATCCCTTTCTGAAATGGACAAAAGTCGAACTCCAGAACTTGGACAGAAGAACTAGAAAGCTACTCACGACGTATAATGTACTCCATCCTAAAAATAATAATATCAACCGACTCTGCATACGAAGAAATGAAGGTGGTAGAGTATTACTAAATGCAGATGAATCGATTAGTTGTGCGATTTTGGACGTGGAAAATAATTTTGCGCAGAGTAAAGAAAGAATGCCATCGGTAGCCAAAGATACCCAAAAGTGACCGACACAGTAAAAGAATTGAAGGGGTAAAGAAAGAACAACAACGCAAACAGATGGGAAGAGAAGGGACTAAATGACCAATTCATGCAACAAATCAAGAATAACAGAAGTGAAGGACTGCTGGCTGACGGATGGGAACCTGAGGTGAGAGACCAAAACGCTAATTATAGCCGCTCAGGAACAAAACTTAGAACAAACTTTATACAGTAAAGACCCAGTCAGGCAACACATGTAGCATCTTCAGGAAATGAAACGAAAGTATCCACCACATTTTGAGCGAGTGCAGTATACTAGCACAAAAGGAGTGTAAACGTAAGCATGACTGTGTAAGCAAAAGAGTATATTGGGATGTTAGCCGAGTGTGTGGGCTTCAAAATAATAGAAAAGAGAGGCAGTGAAAGAAAATGATAAGTACAACATCTTGTGCGTTTTCCTATAAAGACTGACCGTGTAGTTGATAGTAAGAAAACCGGATATGATCAGAGAGGACAAAAAAAAAAACAGTGTAACATAATAGATTTGCAATTCCCTATGATGCCGGAATTCATACCAAAGAAAATGAAAAATAACTGAGAAATAGGAGGATGTAATCAGAGACCTGAGGAGACTATGGAAGAACAAGGCAACGATTATTCCTGCAGTAATTGGTCCGCTTAGCACAACACCCGAAATGCTGCCTCAAAGACTGAAGCAGATTGGAACAGTAACTCGCATTGTCGACATGCAGAATTGTACCATTCTAAATTCTGCAAGAATCTGAAGAAAAATTCTTGATATTTTGAGGAAACTTGTCCCTAAGTCTGAAGATAAAATACCTGCTAACTAAATTAGCATCTACTAGCAAAATAATAATCCCGGTTTAAAATTTCTGCACAAGTGCAGAAATATCTCGTTAGGGGGAAATTGGACCCCAATGCTTAACTGGTACTTATATTATCGACCCCGAAAAAAGATTACTAGCAGAGTTGACCTTGGCGGATTTTTTAATTCAGAACGTTATGAGAGACAAAATGGTATGAAGCATTCTACCTGCCTTAACAACTACAACCACAACCACAACAACAACAACAACAACTACAACTACAACAACAATAATTATCATTATTTACATTTATATTATTTATATTTTACGGATATTTGTCTTCATCTTGTCTGTTGTTAACACTTCCCTGAGTCCTGCAATTTGCATCAGTTCAGGGGGATAGCCGCGCTCTTCATCGACGGATGATCTGCGTGATCCCCCGTCGATGAAGAGCGCGGCTATCCGCGTGAACTGATGTGAATTGCAGGAGTCGGTGAAGTGTTAACAACAGAAAAGATGAGGACAAATATCCTCAAATATAAATAATGTAAATAATGTACATAATTCCTCATCTCTTAAATATAGAACTGAATAATAATAATAATAATAATAATAATAATAATAATAATAATAATGATAATAATAATAATAATAATAATAATAATAATGTGAACCACGGTAGTAATGAAACTGAAGCCCTTGATGGTGACAGTGTTGCACCCGGCAGGCTCAGAGATACTGGCCCAACTGCTGCCTACTGTCATCCAGCAATGGACGAGCACACACGGCGTAGATGGAACAAACAAGTCAATGTTGTGGTTATGGAGTATTACTATCTGAGCAATCACGTAGACGAAAGTAATGTACATATTAGGGGATACCGACAACGTATGAATGGTCAATGGAGAGAAAGAGGCTTGTTTCAACTCACGGAACAGAGATTATGTGATCAAGCTAGAGCAATAAGAAAAAAGTCGTTGGTTCACAGAAGTAGAGCTCGAAGCCTTCAAAAGACGGGTATTGGAAAACAGCAACAGAGGAAAAGATGAAAATACAGTCCTTACTGATAAAAGTAATCTCAGTGCAAAAAACAGAGGTGAGATCTCTAATAAACCACAGAAAAGGAACAGTATTATCTTGCTCGATGAGAGGCATATAAATAGTTGGAGGAAGACACTAAAACTAATGGTGATATGTCAGATGAACAAAAGGCAATCTACGACAGAATAAAGGCAAGGCTACAGGAGAATGATAGTGACATTATTTGCAACCTTAAAAAGGTTGATCAGTGGAATTGAACCAAGACACGAAACATGGGAATGAGATTCTGAAATACATCAGAACAAAAAACATCACAGAAACAAACAGTTTGATCAAGGCAGCAAGTATTGTCGTAGCAGAAAATATGGGTGTTGATGTCAAGAAAAAGATATATAATGGGAGTGACAAAAGAAAAGATCCATGGGAGAAAAGAAGAATACAGGCGGGTTAGATATGCTCTTGAACGACATTTCTGTGTTAGACCGAAAGGAGAAGTGGGGTTTAAAAGCTAACAAAAATACAGGGCACTGGACAGGACGTATGATTTTGAAAGAAAGGGCCTGAAAGTAGTAAGGAAGGAACTGAAAAAACAGCGCCTCGTTGTAAAGAAAGCAAAAAAGGTAAGATAGACCAAAGAATGAAGGGATACCATCAGAAAACGTTATTCAGTGTAGATTAGAAAAGATTCTATAAAGAAATAAATGGAGGGTGTACAGATGAAAAGTTGATACCAAAGACAAGGAGCACAAGAAGGATGCTGAATGGTTGCAAGAACTGAAACAAAAAGTAGTCTGTCCAAAACAGGCAGAACTAGTCATTTCAGTTAGGGAGTGAAGGAAATCAGCAAAAAAAATTTTTAAATGAGCAACAGGAATGCACCAGATGGAGTTCATGGCTACTGGATCAAAAGATTTGGTGAATGTCATGCACGAATAGCTGCACAACTCAACACCTTGTTAACTACCGACCTGGTAACACCAGAGTGGTTGACAGTGGGTAGGACAGTGCTGTGCTTCGATCTTGGAGGAATTCGAACATAGAATGTAATGTCGCACAAAATGCCGCAAAGCATTCTGCCCAGCGTGCTAACGGTTTTGGTCCTCAAAATGGTTTATTATTCAATTTGTAAGAAATTGTTAAGTGAAAAACTATGGTGTTCAAACCTCATAGTTGTGGCTGACTGACTTGCTGACGTGGCGTGCGGTTGTTTAAATTCAACATCAAGTTTACTTGCTTAGCAATCAGGCAGCACCAGTCGAACGTGGCGCTGGTTTCGAAGTTTGGCTTGAAGTCTTAACAAACATACACATACATATACACCCGTGCGCGCGAACATATATGCATGTGTATGTATGAAGGTGTGTAGTATATACCTATACATCTTTAATATTTATGGT
>NC_043010.1:23823146-23837078 GCF_006345805.1 Octopus sinensis | reverse complement strand
AAATTAATATCTCAAATAGGTTTGCAACAATGTTCCTCCCCACGCACACACACATTCCCCGCCCTATTGTAGTAGTAGCAGTAGTAGAAGTAGTAATAGCAGCAGCATTAGTACTAGCAGTAGTACAACTACTGCTGCTGTGACCCCCGCCACTTCTACTATTATTACTACCGCAACCATCACCACCACCACCACAGCAAAAATAATAACATATCTACTACTACTACTACTACTACTACTACTACTGCTACTGCTACTGCTGCTGCTGCTGCTGCTGTTAGTGTACAGTAAATTAAGTGGCATCGTAACCGGTATTAAATTATCGAAAGTGTTGTTCTCTATTTGCTTTATTGACAAAAGAGTATGTAGTGTGGTATGAGGGAGACTTGGTTGCTTCTTCTAGCATGTCAGTTAAGCAACGAAGCAACGGCTTCCTGGTTTCGATTGTTCCGTGGAGAGTAGGTTCAGTTGGTGTAGAAGCGATAACTAGTTTGTCAATAACAGGTGACCGTTTTAAACACAGTACATGCGCGTTATGTGTGTCTGCGTGCATGTGTGTATATGCATACACATACACACACACACACACACACACACACGCACACACACACACAGACATACACGCACACATACACCTATATATATATAGACACGCACGCAACGTGCAATCCTAATTAATTTATTATATTTCCTAAATATGTTTTGTGTCACGCAACAAATGGCGTATCCCAATATTGAAGATTTAAGGCAGCAACACGTATAAAGGTGGAAAAGCTATTACCAAGAGATAATTAAAAAAGAAAAAAAAGGAAAAAGAAAAGCACTATTCGAAGACCGCACAAACATACATCGATACACGCACGCACAAGTACAGGTGCGCACACATGCATTCACATGCACGTGCGCGAAGCATTCAATGGCGAAGCGAATTGTGTAGATTGTCTTCAAGAATCTTAAAACTGGTTTGGTTTCATCGACACTGATATAAACTACAGAAATGTAGAAAAGTTTGAATAGATTTTGGTATTCCACGTTTTAGAGAATGTATATACAAATATACCATTATATCGACCTACCTACGGACATAAATACTCATAAAATACATATATAATGCATATACATACATGCATGTATGCATGCATACATACATACATACATACATAGCCATTCATAATAAAAGGGAATGCTAGTGGAATGGCCCAGTGAAGACCTCAATAAAATGTAAGCGCAACAGACCTGATATGATTTGGGAGAGAAAAGGGAAACTGTGCACAATTGTGGAAATTAGCTGCTCAACGGATATTAACATAGAGCTGAAGATAAGTGAAAAAGAGAACACCTATGCTGAACTATTGAGAAATCTGCAGTTACTCTATCCAGATTACAAGTTCAGGTTTATGCCTGTAATTATTGGGGTCCTGGGATATGTAACGCATTGCCTAAATACCAATCTTGAGGAAATAGGTTTCTTAAAACCAGAAAGGGGTAAGCTAATTCGTTCCCTCACCACCATCGCTTGACAACCGATGTTGGTGTGTTTACGTCCCCGTAATTTGTCGGTTCAACAAAAGAGGCCGATACACTAAATACCAGGCTTACAAAGAAATAAGTTCTGGGGTCGAATTTTTTCGACTAAAAAGGTGGTACTGCAGCATGGCCGCAATCAAGTGACTGAAACAAGTAAAAGAATAAAAGAATATGTTAATGTTCTTCTAACTTTTATCACCAACATCGCAATCTGCTACATCGAAAACTACTTCTGCAAAATTTCATTTCAAAAAATTAAACCATGTATTTTATTAATTTTTTTAAAAAGACAGTATCGCAAGTAACCATATCTCGCATGAGTCCTTATCCTACCCCTCTTATATTAACTCTCTCTGTACCTCTCTTTTATTCATTTTCTACCGCTCTTTATACGATAAAACTTGAATAAAATATTCAACCCAGAAACCAACGAACAATTACATCGGCCATTATCACATTGAGATTAACCACGCACAATGACGTCAGATTTTAGTCGGAGCGAGTATGTTGCTCCGTTCGTTTAAACTCTGTGTTCAATACAATGGGGGTTTTAAATGATTCGGTAATTCGATATAAGACTAATAATAGCCAATTGTCATATATTTATTGCTATTTTATTTATATCTACTGTCAAAAAATGTACTCTTCAATTTACCAGTTGACAAATAATTGCGGAGAATTAATATTTTAAATATTATCGATCCTAAATAAATATAAGAAAAAAGAATACGTAAGCAATTTTTAAGTTAAAAAAAGCAATTTAAAAGAATATGGAAAAATCTAGGTCGTTGCAAAACAGATAATAGTATGATATTATGTATATATATGTATATATTATATATATATATATATATATATATATATATATATATATATATATAAATATAATATATTTATATAATATATATATATATATATATATATAATATATATATATAATAATAATATATATTTAATATATATATAGATATATTATATATATATATATATATATATAAATATATATATTAATATATATATATATATATTATATATATAATATATATATATATGTATATATATATATATATATAATATTTATATATAATATATATAATATATATGATATTTATATATATATATTAATATTTATATATATATATATATATATTTATATATATCTATTTATATATAGGTCTTATATATAAATAAATATGAATATCCTATATATATTATATATATATATATTTATATATATGTCTATATATATAAATAAATATGAATAACTATATATATTTATATATATTATATTTATATATATGTCTATATATATAAATAAATATGAATCTACATATATATATTTATATATATATATATTTATATATATGTCTATATATATAAATAAATATGAATCTACATATTTGGTGTGTATATATATATATATGTATGTCAGTATATTTTCATATGATTATATATGTATGTATATATATATATACATACATGTATATATATACACATATATATGCATGTATGTATATACACACATGTATTCTTATCTATCGACGCGTGAGTTAGTGTGTTGGTAGGTCTGTGAATATAAATTTGTGGCAAAATCGATAATTCATTCATCTCTCTTTTCTTGTAAAATTGCTGCTCCAGCATGGAATCATTTGCACAGAGAAGACAGGCTAAAAATGTGTTAACCTATATAAACTAGTTTACAACAGTCCTGTTGAGTACCAAGCCTACTCAAGTCCCTGATTGTGTAAGCTCCAGGACTACGTTCTGGTTTTTCCAGTTATACCAGGGATTTTCAACTATTTTTGGGCCGCCGACACTTTTGATTCCTATTTAATGATGGAACCCCATAGACATTCGATGTTTAAAAATATCCAATTGTATTTTTAAAATAAAATATTATTAGTGTAGGAGTGGCTGTGTGGTACGTAGCTTGCTCACGAACAACATGGTTTCGGGTTCAGTCCCACACTGTGCACCTTGGGCAAGTGTCTTCTTCTATATAGCCTCGGGCAGTCCAAAGTCTTGAGAGTGGATTTGGTAGACAGAAACTGAAAGAAGCCCGTCGTATATATATGTATGTATATATATATATATCTATATAATATATATATATATAGATATATATATATATATGTATAATGTGTGTGTATATATGTTTTGTGTGTCTGTGTTTATCCCCGCAACATCGCATGACAACCGATGCTGGTGTATTTACGTCCCCGGCAAAAGCGACTGATAGCATAAGTACTAGGCTTACAAAGAATAAATCTTGGGGTTGGTTTGCCTTTTTAGTCGAAAAAACTCGACCCCAGAACTTCGAAACGCGGAGTAGATGAAACAGAGACAACTGAAGAAGGGGAATATTCTTTATGATGTATGTCTCGTTTCCTTCTTTCTTTCTTTCTTTCTTAAATTTAATTTTAAATATAATTTCCCCCCACCCTTCCCCCCAGAATTTTTTCATTCACTTCGACGTAACAATCGTTTTGTGTTTCTATATCATTTTCTGCGATCTCTCGTTCTTAAACATTCTATCAACCTATCTGATTCTTCCAGAAGCCTTAACTACCTCATCTTTCTATGCTTAAAAACCACTCTTCTTTCTTCTCCTCTGCTTCCTCCTCAACCTCCTCCATCTCCTCCCCTCCCCCTTCCCGCCTCTCCTCGCCCCCTCCTCCTCCTCCTCCGACCATCACCACCGCCCTCGTCTTCACCCTGCTTCGATCCATCAAATCATCACGTGTTCGTTGCTTTTATCTTGCCAAGCAATTTCTTTAATTCTTCTTGTTTTTTTCTTTTTCACTTTTTTTGCCCCCAAGGTGTATCACATTTCTAGTTCTCACAACAGAACACAACAGAAAGTTCCTTTTATCTCGTTTACCAATTTCTCCATCTTCCACCTTCCATTTGGCACTTGTAGAAAAGACCTAGAAGATGGTTTAGAAAAGGACTAACTACGAGCAGTGGAAAAATACAATTAGAATAAAACATACAAAAAAGAAGGAAGGAAAGAAAGAAAGACAGAAAGAAAAAAGAAACAAAGAAACAAAGAAAGAAGGAATGAAAAAGGGAAAATACCAGGTAAAACGTATCGCACTTTTGCGACTCACGAAACCTGCCAAAAAATGCTTTTTCTTACGAGCGTTCATGGCGAAAAAGTGTATCCATTTTTCTCTTTAATTTAGAACCCCTTTCGTAAGATTTTTCAGCATTGGTACACACACACAAACACATTCATCTGTGTATGTGCGTGTGTATGGATGTGTCTAGTATGTATATATGTGTGAATGTATACATCTGTATTTACATATACATGTTTTGTTATATATATATGTGTATATATATATATATATATATATATATATATATATATATATATATATATATATGTGGGTGTGTGTGTGTGTGTGTGTGTGGTGTGTACATATATTCTTTATATAGATTCTTTATTTACTTCTCATTCTCATTTTTAAAATTCTGTTTGGGTCCGCTCTTTCATTTTCGCTATCTCTCTTTCTCTCTCGCTCCCTCCTCCTCTATCTCATTCGCTGATTTTCCTTCCCTCTGATCCTTCTATTTTCGTACCTTTTCTGTCTCTTTCAACCTCACTCATTCACGCACACACAACACTCTCTCTTTCCCCCTCTCTTTACACACACACACACACACACACACATACACACACCAAAATCTCTTTCGCTCATTCTCCTCTCTTTCTTTCGTTACTCATTCATACACATACACCTTCAATTTGAACATATTCTCCCAAAAATCTGACTACGTTTACAATTCTTTCAGCAGAATTTCTTTTCATTTTTCCTATTTTCTTTTTTTTCCTTCAGAAACCTTTAAATGCGTTACTCATTCACTGGTTCTCATTTGTCGAAATAACAACAAACGTACAAAGATAAATTGAAACAAAATTAAAAATTAGAAAATAAAATACATTTTATAAGATGGAAAAAAATGACACCATTATATTTAACACAAATAATATACAGCAAACATGATAAATCAAAATAGACCCCAAAAAGTATATATATATATAAAACAACTCGTTATTATTTTATCATCGTCGTCATTATCATCACCATAACCATCATCGTCATCATAATCATCATCATCATCATTATCATCACCATAGTCGTGGTCATTGTCATCGTCGACGTCGTCGTTGTGATCATCATTCTTCTTCTTCTTCTTCTTCTTCTTCTTCTTCTTCTTCTTCTTCTTCTTCTTCTTCTCCTTCTTTTTTTTTCTTCTACTTCCCATTTCCTACTCCTCTTCTTTTTCTTATTTTCACCATCATCATCACCACCTCCATCATCATCATCATCATCATCATCAACTTCTTCTTCTTCTTTTTCTTCTCCCCCTCCTCCTCCTATTCCACCTTCTTCTCCTCCTCCTCCTTCTTCTTACATTATTATTAGTATTATTATTACTATTATTATTATTATTATTATTATTATTGTGATTATTTTATTCGTCTGGGCGTTTTTTTTTTATCCTTCCCTTTTTCCTACGAACCTGTTTACAACGGAGTGAAGAAAAACTTTGAAAGTTTGGCAACGTGATTTCAATTTTTTTTTCTTCTTTTGTTTTGTCTTATATTTTCTTTTCCAACGTTGGAATTAAGCGTAACAGTGCGTTTTGCGAAAATTCGGTACATTTAGTGCAATTTTCAATATACTGTACGAAGGAGAGAAAAGGTGAAAGTGAAAGAGAGGTAGAGGGGTAACGAGAGAATAAGAAGGAAAATATATATATATATATAGAGAGAGAGAGAGAAGGAAAGAGAGGGGAGAGGGAAAAGAGTGTGTGTGAAGTGTGTGATTTGAAGAGAGGAGAGTAACAGTAAAACACCGCAGATGAGAGAGGAAAGTATATCACGTCAGTTAAGTGACAAAGAGGAAGTGTGTACGAGTGTGTGTGAGAGAGAGAGAGGGTGTGAGAGCGGGAGAAATAGAAGGAGAAAGAGAGAGAAGGAGTGTGTGTGTGTGTGTGCGAGCGTGATGTGTTTTATGAGAGAGGGAGACGAGAGAGAAGGACAAGTGCTATACCATGCCAGTGAGAGAAAAAACTTTTAGAACTGATGAGAAAAATGCAGAAAGAGGCAGCCTTAGCGATGGACATAGAATGGAGTAGTGAAAGTCTGTACGTACGTGACAGACAGACAACTAGATAGATAGATAGACAGTTAGATAGATAGATAGATAAATAGAGAGAGAGAGAGAGAAAGAGAAAGATAGGGAGGAGAGAGGAACAGGGCGTTAGACAGATATATATATATATACGATATATATATATATTAATATATTATATATATATAATATATATATATATATAATATATTATATATATATATATATATATATATAGATAGAGAGAGAGAGAGAGAGAAGGAGAGAGAGGAGTGAGTGAGTGAGATAGATACATAGATACATAGATATAGATAAATAGAGAGAGAGAGAGAGATAAAGAGGTAGTGAGAGAAAGACGATATATATATATATATATATATATATATATATATAGTGAAAGAGAGATAGGTAGGTAGGTAGATAGATAGACATACATGCAGAGAATGAGAGAGAGAGAGAGAGAGAGAGAGAGGGGGAGAGAGAGAGAAAGAGAAAGAGATATCGTTAGATAAATAGATAGATAGATAGATAAATGCGTATGTAGACAGAATAAGAGTGACGGGAGAAAGACTGAGAAAAGAGAGAGTGAGGGAGAGAGAAAGAGGGAGAGAGAAAGAGGGAGAAAGAGAGAGTGAGCGAAAGAAATGTATGAAGGAGGCAAGGCAAATGACTGTGGATGGTGAACGAAGATAACAAAGAGATGTGTTTGAACGCAAACGTACTTCCATAGAGTCATGTTCTTCTTACGCTAATGAAGCATAGTTGACATGCGCCACATGTACTTCCGGTGACAATGCAAGGTTGCTTTCCGTGAAGTTTGCAATGCCTTTCGACGAAGATGACGGCGAGAACAATACGTGGCGGTGTTGGCGGCTGCGGTAACCACCACCGCCACCACCACTGCTGCTGCTGCTGCTACTACTACTACTACTACTACTACTACCAAAACTACTACTACTACTACTACTACTACTACTACTACTGCTGCTGCTGCTGCTGCTGCTGCTGCTGCTGCTGCTACTACTATACTACTACTACTACTACTACTACTACTACTACTACTACTAAAAGATAGCAGACAAAATCTGCCTCAAATCACATCTTCGAGCGGGAAAGACGAAAAAAAAAGAAAAAAAAGAAAAAAAGAAATAGCCAGAAAGGACGATCTGGTGTTCGATGTACAACTGACCTATTCGTCATGACTGGAATGAACTTGATCCTAGATGTGAACGAAGACTCACTTGAGGCTGCACTATAACTACTGTTTAACAATCATCACGTGATCACATGACCAGTTTATAAGATGTTGTCATAGATCGCTGGTCACAGTGAGCTTCACACTTAGCTTTTCAACGATGCCACCCTGCTGACTAGGCGGACAGGCAGACAGGCTAACATTAGCCTTGATCTGACGGCTATTCCGCCACAGGGTTACCCATTTACAGCTAGGTGGTTTGGAGCACTGTGAAATGAAGTGTTTTGCTCAAGGACGCAACATGCATCCGGTTTGGCTATCGAAACCACGATCTTTCGATCGGGATTGTCGCAAGCCTAACCACTAGGCCACGCGCCTTCACACTAAATTTGGCGCAATCTGGAGGAGAGGGTGAAAACCAATTGCGTTGACCCTAGTAATTGACAAGTACTTACCCGCACCACCACCACTACCACGAAACACTGAAGGGCAAAGTTGACCTTGGTTGTATCTGCACTCAGATTGTAGGGATCGATGATACATTTTGTCCCAAATTCTAAGGATTCTGCCAGTCCATTACCCGTTTCAAATTTAGGCAGAAATCTAAATGTTATGAAAGAAGATAGTCAGTCGACAGCATTAATACCAGTAATTGACAGGTAACGCCCTAAATAATTATTTATAATTTAACCTATTGCCTGCCATGAGCCCCATTTGGGGATCTACTGAAAACGGTTTCCTTGCCGGTTGTTCGTTGTATTTAAAGTGAATTGCTTATGTCCATTGCATTTGCAGAGGTGTATTTAACAGTATTTAGTAATTAAAGATTCTCATTATTAGATCTGTGGAGGCATAATGGCCCAGTGGTTAGGGCAGCGGACTCGCGGTCTGAGGATCGCGGTTTCGATTCCCAGACCGGGCGTTGTGTGTGTTTATTGAACAAAAACACCTAAAAGCTCCACGAGACTCCGGCAGGGGTGGTGGTGACCCCTGCTGTATTCTTTCGCCACAACTTTCTCTCATTCTATCGTCCTTTCTTGAGTAACGCTGCGTTGGACTGGCGTCCCGCCCAGCTGGGGGGAACACATACGCCAAAGAAACCGGGAAACCGAGCCCATGAGCCTGGATAGGCTTGAAAAAGGCGACAAAAAATATCATTAGCTCTGGCTAATTTTAGAAATTTTGTCATAAATCGCAATTTTTGAATTACAAAAATATTAACTGAAAATTTTCATTTTTGTTTTGGCATTTCCCATCCATATCATTCATTGATATTTCGTACACATTCGTATTTGATACTATAGATTCAAAAAAAAAAAAAGGAAAAGGAAAAAGTTGTTTATTATTTCAATTGAATAGAAAAGGATAAATATGCTTTTTTTTTGCGTTCCCCTTTTGGGACTTTTGCAAAAAATTTCCAAAATATTCTACATAAGAAGAAAATTGAAATATCGTATGTTATTTTAACTCCCAAGACACCTGGCAAAGCCAAAGAATATGAAAAAAACATTTGGCAGTGAATGGGTTAAGTAAAAGATTCAGAAATATTCAACGAGGTGGGGCAGACGATAAAATTGATTGTTGTACTTGACAGGTTTTATCGATTCTGTTTTATCGATTCCAAAAGGAAAACAAAGACAAGGTTGACCTCATTAGTATTTGAGAGCTGAAACAAATATTGGTTTAAAATTTAGGTCCCAGACTAGTAATTTCGGGAGGGGGGCGTAGGTTAAGTCTATTGCAACGCCTCCAATGCCCAACTGGTACTTACTTTAACGACCCCGAAAGGATGAAATGCAATATGTGTCATAGTAAGAGGCTAAAATATATAAAAGGGATGCACCCCGCTACTTTTCAAGCCACCCACATCCGCTGATAACGACACCTCCGTTCTGTTTGTCTCACGTGCATCAAACTGACTATTCGTGTTCAATATTGATACTCACGTTCTTATTTTTATTACTGCCCTCAAGGGGCTACAAACAGAGGGGATAAACAAGGACAAACAAACGAATTCAGTCGATTATGTCAACCCCAGTGATACTTATTTAATCGACCCCGAAAGGATGAAAGGCAAAGTCGACCTCGGCGGAATTTGAACTCAGAACATAACGGCAGACGAAATACCTATTTCTTTATTACCCACAAAAACTAAACATAGAAGGGACAAACAAGGACAGACAAAAGGATTAAGTCGATTATATCGACCCCAGTGCGTAACTGGTACTTATTTAATCGACCCCGAAAAGATGAAAAGCAAAATCGACATCGGCGGAATTTGAACTCATAACGTAGCGGCAGACGAAATACCTCTAAGCATTTCGCCTGAGGTGTTAACGTTTCTGCCAGCTCGCCGCCTAAACTGACGAATTTCTTTTTTATATTTTCCAAAAACCTAGTTAAAAGTACGGGTGTTTGAGGAATATTTAACCACTTAGCCCCTAATTTCACGACCAAGCTGTTCCGTTCATCAGATCAACTGGTGCACTTATCGCCATAACCAATGGTGTGAAAATATTATATATATATGAAGGGCAGAAACGTTAGCACGCCGGGCGAAATGTGTTTCGTCTGTCTTTACGTTCTGAATCCAAATTCCGCCGAGGTCGACTTTGCCTTTCATCCTTTCGGAGTCAATAAGGTACCAGCTGCATACTGGAGTCGATATAATCGACTGTTCCTCTTCCTCAAAGTTTCGGGCCTTGTGCTTAGCGTAGAGAAGAATATTATATATATGTATTTGTACATACAAATACACACACGCATTTCAACATGCGGAGCTGGTTATCCAGACGCTTTTTTCTCTCTCTCCGTTTTCTCATCTCTCCATTTCCCCACCTCGTCCCTCTCTGTCGAAGAGCGTAGGTTCGAAACGTCAATGTCTTTTTCCATTTCCCTCGAGTGTCAAACTAATACACCTCCTTATTATTCCTTCGCTTGTCTCTGTGTTTTGTTTTCTGTACATTTGAACCATATATATACATACACAAATATTTACATCGTGGAAATATAATATATAATACGGTATGTGTGTGTGCGTGTGCAGCAAGTTTAATGCTGAGACATCACAATATTTATTTATCAAATGCAACGCCAATGTTATAAGCCGACCATACTAACCAGAATAAAAGAAATAAAATTTCATTTCTGTTTCCTTGTCTGTTTGAACTGTCTTTGTTCATTTAAGGTAATTTTGTCAGCCGTTAATAAACAGTTGTTGCAATGACTTAAATAGAAACAAAGGGGCGTAACCGCGTAACACTTGACAATGAATTAAGAATATATGAAACAAATTTGTAGTAAGTACTTGTAGACAAATGAAAGGCGTTAAGTGTGAGAAAATGTCGAGTAATTTTACTTTGTAAGTTATTATTTGTATAGCTTAACAATTGAAATATTTAACAGGAAAATAACGGTGCAGTCTGTGAGATCTTAAAATAAAGCTGGGAAGGAACAAATAGCAAAGTAACAACTTGTATCAATACAGGAATTGTAGAGCAAAACGATGGCGCTAAAGTTTTTGTTTGTAAAAGGAAACAGAAATGGTTAAAGTAACGGGAAGAAGGACAACAACAAGAGGAGCAACTATAACAACAATAACAAGTATGAAGAAACCGAAGAACAAGTCTGCACAAGATCGGTCGGTCTGCTATAAATAATAATCATATCACCATAATCTTCGAACGCTGCACATGTTACGAATGATGATGATGATGATGAGAGATGATGGCAATTTCTTTGCGTTGGAGGATCATGGAGAAGCAAGGTAAGCCTTTAAGTGACTATGGAAACCGATCTTTGAACGACAGGCTCTGGTGCATTTGGGGCAAATATGTATGCAAGAATCTAATGAGGGACGAGGGACTTTGTCCTCATTCGGCGTTTCTTTTCTGCTGCATTTTCTCTGGCCCTCTCAGAATTGCTCACAGCAGTCTTGATACAATCTCGATACAGTCGCGATGCAGTCATGATGTAGTCTTGCTCTACCACTGTTCTGCGACTCGCTCTCATCCTGGAGTATATAACGTTACCTGGGTAAGTTGGTTTTTGAAACGCTTCCTGGAGTCTCCTTTGTCACTTTTCCTCTGAGTTCGCTCGCTTTCTGTAGAATGGGGCCTTCGACCATATTATATTATACTGGACCTTGAAAATAACAAATAGACTAAATTTTCACAGCTGCAATACGTTTGGCTGATTCCCCGATCGATTAGAATTTAACTGGAGCTAAAACAAGGACAACAGCAAAATTTTAAGAACAATGATAGCTAGAACAACAGAATCACACATAAATAGTAAAAACAAATTATGTATATGTGCATTTATTGTATGTAAGTCTGTATGTTGAAAGATATATGCTTGTGTACCATAATAACTAAATGATTGGAGTCCCTTGGTTTGACAGTGGCCTAATTAGTTCCTGAAAGAAATGTTTTCATATATACATACAGATATATATGCATAATGCAAACATACATGTACATAGATTCATAATATATATATATATATATAATATATATATATATATATATATATATATATATAACGGGAAGCTTTATGAAAATAAACAAAAGACGAAGGCAGGTGGACGACAAACGAACAATTGTATTAGTATGGCGCTCAGGAAATATAAATAAAACAAGTCTTTAACGTTTCGAGCCTACGCTCTTCAACAGAAAGATACACAGAGAGAGAAAAACACAGAAAGAAGGAGAGAAAAAAAATGCGTGCAGTAGCTAACGAATCAACATATATATATATATATATATGTATGTATGTATGTATATATATATATATATACATAGGTTCATATAACATATACATGTATATACATATACATGTATATATATATATGTATGTATATGTATGTATATATATATGTATATATATACATATATATATATATACATGTTTATATATATATGTATATGTATGTATATATATATATATATACATATATATACATATATATATATATACATACATACATATATATATATATACTGGTCACACACTTATGTGTACATACATATTTTCATATTCATATAAGCGTGTGTCTGTGTGTGTGTGTTTGTGCTACGTGATTGCTAGTTGGAGTCTGTCTTTCTACTTTAGTGCGTGTGTGTTTGTAAGTATATTAAATAAAGGCAACAACATAAGAAAAAAGAAAAAAAACATCAAAGTGAATTATGGAAGGCAAGAATGACAAGCGAAGAAAAATGTGAGAACAATGAAGATACACAATGAATAAAAGACTTACTGTAGATAATAATCGCTGGTCTAATGCAAGAATGAAGAACTACACCTCCCCAAACACACACACACCACACACACACATGCGCGCGTGCGTATGTGTCTGGTCTTTCTCTAATCATCATCTCACTGTTCTTACTGATAACTGTGTAGCATTTATTTCATGGTGGTACGTTGTGGTGTAATGCCTGTCTAGCGATGGTTGTTGTTGTTGTTGGTGGTGGTGATGGTGGTGGTCGTCGCCGTTGTGGTGGTTGTGGGGGTGTATAGTGTGTGTGTGTGGGGAGGTGGGGGTTGCGTATGTAAGTAAAAATAAAGTAGCGACTGGCAGCCATTTGGGATTGTCAAGTAATCAATCAACTGGCAAATAGAAGACGCAGAGATCAATATTAAGATATTGAAAAAAGAAGGAAAACAAGGACACACCCACCTTCCCACACCCATACACCCCTGACAAACAACAAAAATAACACACACACACACACATGGAAAAATGAAGAAATATAGAAAAGAAAAATAGTAAAAGCGAAGTAAGTATACAAACAGTGAAACCAACAATCACGAGGAAACGTTGTGGTGGTGGTGGTGGTGGTGGTGGAGGGGGGCTTCTGGTCACGGTGATGTTGATGGTGGTAGTGTTGTTGATGATGATGGTGTACAGAATGTGTTGATGACGAAAAGCATTTATGTCAAGAAAAATAATAATCGTCACTTGTGTGTGTGTGTGTGAATGCATATATATATATATATATACATACATACATACATACATATATAATATATACATACATACATATATATATATATATATATATA
>NC_043010.1:23810646-23813146 GCF_006345805.1 Octopus sinensis | reverse complement strand
CTTGCAAAGAAGAAAAGCTTCTCTTTCCCATCTGTGACTCGATTTCGTGTCACAAATATGAATGCTGCCTTCTTGCGCATGAACATCTGTTCGCCATTGCTTTGATTTGCCTGATTCAATAACGACGCTCAACCCGATCACGTTTTGCATTGACCAGCGTTAGAAAGCCGACATCTGGTGACTTCGCAGCTAATCGATGGAAGTTTTTACTAGACAGTTGATCCATGTATATCCATGTCGGACGCAAGTCCATATTAGGCTGTCCAGAAAAACTTATGATTAATGTGTTGTTGCGAACTTCCCCAGCGTAGTAGTGCAGACATATATCCTGCGATGTTACCATGACAATAGTGAAATTTCTCAGTCAAAACTTTAACTCCTCAAAAGCGGTGGACTTGCAAAATTAAAGCGGTGTTTATCTAAATATCGGAGTTTGGTTTCAGCCATGCTCATGATTCTCAGTTCAATAAAGTGAAGGATCTATCTTCTGGATCGAATTAACGTATTATTTTCTACTCTAGGCACAAGCCCAAAATTTTGGGGGAGGAGGCCAGTCGATTAGAATGACCCCAATACGTAACTGGTACTTAATTTATCGACACCGAAATTGTTATCATATCTTTGTACTTTATCAGGTCATTTTTGTTTATCGACAGCTGGCGGGTTCCACCTCCAGGCGCCGAAGTAAAACTTCTTTTTTGTATATTTTCTTCTGTTTAAAGGGTTTTCACGTCAATATTCCTCTTTGCAACAGTACACATTGATGATTGGGGAAATTCACTTTCAGAAGAATCCGAAATATTGCCAAATATTAAACTTTCAATCATATTTGCCTCCCTGTCGGTTGACGGCTCTTTGCCAGACGAAGATGCGCTTTTTACCATCATGCCAGCAATCGTTTCCCCCACAGGGGAAAACACACGATATGTTTTGAACGAAAACTATCACACAAATAATTATAATAGGAACAATGAGAACACGTATTTATCTTCAAAGTCTACGTGTATTACGAGTAATCCCGCAGAAACTGCAGTTTTCGACCAGGGAGTAAATTTTATTTCAATAGTAATAAAAGGGTAAATTTAATTATATAAAATTATATATATATATATGAATAAGGAAAGAGAATGACTACACTGGTATTTCTAATTATGACAGGAAATAACACAAAAACAGTCCATAGAAACTTGCAGTTACTATACAGACGCACCCCAATAATAATTATCAATAAATCCAAACTCACACAGACGAAATGCCTATTTCTTTACTACCCACAAGGAGCTAAACACAGAGGGGACAAACAAGGACCGACAAAGGGATTAAGTCGATTACATCGACCCCAGAGCATCACTGGTACTTAATTTATCGACCCCGAAAGGATGAAAGTCAAAATCGACCTCGGCGAAATTTGAACTCAGAACGTAACGCCAGAGGAAATACCGCTAAGCATTTCGCCCGGTGTGCTAACGTTTCTGCCAGCTCGCCGCCTCGAATTAACACATTATACCATTCCTTGTAAATGTGCTACCTTGTTCCAATACGAGAAATACTGTAGAAATCAATTGGCAGTATAGGTAGAGCGTTTGCAATGAATTTAGATTTTCTGAGTTCATTTCTTGATGATAAGAGGTTAGTCTTTCGTGCTTCTGGATTTGCTAAAAACGTATATGTAGAGTATTGAGATCAAGCTAATTAAACACATCGTCACCTATGTGAAGAATCAATATTTCTATAGGATACAGTAGGCAAAGAGAAAAAATAACGAATCCACACGACTTAGATTGCTACATACGTGTTTCGGGATTAAAGTAAAGTTATATTTACTTACTTATTTCACCTGATGAGTGTAGCATTTCAAATATAGATTTGAGAGTGTTAGCATTAAATATGTATGCGATCAAGCGTCATCGCATAACTGATATTTAACCAGCACTTCTAAAAATATACAGCCGAATGAGAACACGTATTTATCTTCAAAGTCTACGTGTGTTACGAGTAATCCCGCAGAAACTGCAGTTTTCGATCAGGGAGTAAATTTTATTTCAATAGTAATAAAAGGGTAATTTAATTATATAAAATTATTATATATATATATATATATAATATATATATTATATATATATATATATATATATATATATATATATATAATATATATATATATACCGGAGTAAACACATAAATGTGAAACAAGGTGGAAAAAAGAGTACTCAAATACCAGTGGTAGAGTAATATGCTTTATTTTAAGCAGCAGAAAATTCAACAAAATCTGTTACTCTGAGTTTCTCGTTGCCGTTCATCAGACAGTTTTTGCTAGAATGGAACTGATATATCAATTCAATCTATACTCTTACAAACGCTACACCTTTAAAAAGAAATGGACTTGTTTGATTGGCCCTTTAGAAAAAACGGTCAATCTTCAAGCGATAAACAAAAAGGTCAAAAATATATGTATGTATATATATAAAAAACTTATAAAAATTATAAAATCCGAGGAAAA
>NC_043010.1:23793146-23805646 GCF_006345805.1 Octopus sinensis | reverse complement strand
CAAATGCGGCTTGAAGGGGCCACAAAAGAGCTAATTATCCTCTCCCAACAAAAGAACAAAGAAAAGAACCAGCAAGAGAGGTAGAGGAGCCCCAGGTGGAGCAGAATACAGCGGAAGAGAAGCAAGTTGACGAGGAGGAATTACCAGTAGAATGAGAATCCATTGGAAGAAGGAGGAAGAGAAGGAGAAAAAAGGCAAACTGTTCTGAACCCCAACCCACCCCATTACCACCCGCACCATTTGTGGCCCACCTTTCCCCTGCAGACACTGAACCCACCCGCTCCCCACTAACAGAAAACAAAAAAAATATAACACAGACACACAGGAAAACTCTAAAAATTATCGTCCCCATATATTAGGTGTAATAAACAAGGAAGAAATACGTGAAATATTGAGGGACTGGGGAAAGGTGGAATTGCAAGACAACTGGGATAATGTATGTAGTAATATCAGAGGACCAAGAAAAAGAACTCAAGGAAAAATTTTTAAAAAGTTATAAATTGATTAGGAAAACAATTGAATCGGATAAGAGATATGAACTGGAAGAAATATATGGGATGAAACTGGAGGACTACATGTTTTTTATACCGATATAGGGAAGAAGGACAGGTAAGTGATGTTATCGGATGGGGCCGTTAATATCGCTTTCATTTCTCGTTTTCACAATTTTTAATCTTTCATACGTTTCTGTATTTTTGTGATGTTTTGTGTCCGCAATGTTTGTAATATTCCCCTCTATGTAAGCCCTTTATGGGTAATAAAAAATAAGTAATGTCTGTTTTCTGGAACATACGCTTCAACTGAGTACTGCTTTTGGTTTATTTCTTATCCATAAAGGACTATAGCTTCTACTTAGTACTGCTTTTTGATTCACCGTAAGGTTTGCTGTTATTATTATTACTGTTTAACTATTGTTATCACGTTTGTTGGTTCCTCGTAAGGGAAGCGTTGTTGTGTTGCATTTGTTAAATAATTGTAAACCGTAACCCTTCCCCTTTGGCAGAAGGAGCTTTGGTTATTGTTTAAAACTTGAATTGTGTCTCTGTTTGTGGAAATTGACAACATTTTCACCGTTTATACGGAAGCATTTTTGTTAAAATGTCTTCGATAGGAGAAAGTCCAAAATTGAATTTCGCTGTAGCCGTCAGCGGGCGCGAACTCATTAAAATTAAAATGGAAGAAATACAAACCTATTTCGGAATAATCACAGACAAAGTCGGTGAATCTAGGATAACACCATCAAACGAAATAAAAAATAAAATTAAAGAAAAGACAGAGAAAAAAGATTTGTACACCTGGAGGAAAGCACCATCGAAAAGTGTCTTGGTGCGACTATGAAAGATATCAAGTATCTAACCAGAGGCGGTAAATTCGCCACAATAGAAGCAAGGTTCGAGTCAACGGAGCGTGCAAGGGAGTACTCGACTCGAACCTTGCGAAGTGGAGATATTTTATTTTTACCTTTATATCTGGGACGTAGGACGTCCCGGATAAAAATTTAAAATGTCCCCCCAGAAGTAGAGGTAGGCTGTATTGTAGCCACACTTCTATACAAGAGGGAGGACAAGATACAATTGATCGAAATTGCAAGAGATGGGCCTACAATTCCAGTCTGTTATATATTTTGAGTATTGTTATCACTAGCGATATCAAGATATAACTTTGTATTTTGGATTTTATGTTTAGATGTATATATATAGATGTACATGTAATATGTACACATATATATACACATGTATACATGCATAATATATCCACCCATACACACATACGCACACACACATACATAGGGGCAGGTGTGGCTGTGTGGTAACAAACTACGTTCCAAAGACATGGTCCTGGGTTGAGTCCCACTGTGTGGTGACTTGACAAGTGTCTTCTGCTATAGCCTCAGACCAACCAAAGCCTTGTCAGTGGATTTTGTAGACAGAAACTGAAAGAAATCAATTGTATGTATATGTAAGTCTATGTGTGTGTCTTTGTATTTCTCCCTCATCACTGCTTCATAACTGGTGTTCGTTTATTTACATCCCCATAACTTACTGGTTTCACAAGAAGAAACTGATAGCATAAGTACCAAGCTTATCAAAATATAAAAAAGCACTACACAGTGTCTCATATTTTTGTTTGCCCACTCAGTTGTATGTATCAATTTATCTTTATGTGTGTGTGTGTGTGTGTGTGTGTGTGTGTGTGTGTGTGTGTTTGTATGCATATATATATATATATGGATTTCGTAGACAGGAACTGAAACAAATCAATCGTATATATATATGTATGTATATATGTGTTTTGGTATTGGCAACATGAATGACAATGATCAGAGACTACTTGAATTTTGCACATACCATAACCTGTGCATCACTAACACATTCTTTGCCAACAAGACATCCCACAAGGAATCTTGGAGACATCCAAGATCTCACCACGGGCATCAGCTGGATCTCATCATTACACGAAGATCCTTTCTGAACTCTGCTCAACGGACCCGTAATTACCACAGCGCGGATTGTGACACAGATCATTCACTAATAAGACGCAGGGTGAGGATTCTGTCTAAAAAAGTCCATCACTCCTAGAACATGTGCCGACTACACATTAACACTGTCAGAACCTTGGACCCTACACTGCGACATTGTTTTGCTGTTTCTATCAAGGTTGCCCTCAGTAGCTGCCCAACCTTCTCTGCTGAAAGTAGGTGGAATTATATCAAGGACACTTTGTATAACATATCAATAGATACTTTCGGCATGAGAGAAAGGCAAAACCCAGATTGGTTCAGTGCTGGGTTCTCAGAGCTGGAAACAGTTATCGAAGCAAAGCGTGCAGCTCTGATGCTATACAAGAGTGATTCTTCTACAAAGTCACTCGAAGAACTCAGAAAGGCAAGAAATAAAACCCAACTGGCTGCCATACGCTGTGCAAATAGGTATTGGCAAGAAATCTGTCAGAGTATCCAGTCAGCTGCTGACAGTGGCGACACCCGTGGGATGTATGCCGGTTTGAAGAAGGCCTTCGGTCCATCCACAACCAAGTCAGCCCCTCTGAACTCAACTACTGGAGATCTCATCAAGGACCAAAACAAGCAGATGGATAGATGGGTGGAGTACTACCAGGATCTCTACACACGGGAGACCACGGTAGCTGAGGCTGCAATCGAAGGTGTCAAGATCTTGCTAGTCATGTGTGAACTTGACAGTCTGCCATCTATAGCAGAGCTCACCAAGGCTATTGACTCCCTAGCAAGTAACAAGGCTCCGGGAGAAGACGGCATCCCCTTAGAGATCATCAAAACCGGCAACTACACCATCCTACTTCGGCACCTTCATGAGCTTTTGTGTCAGTGCTGGGAAGAGGGTACAGTCCCTCAGGATATGCGGGATGGTAACATCATTACGCTTTACAAAAACAAAGGTGACCGTGGTGATTGTAACAATTACCGTGGAATATCTCTTCTAAGCACTGTTGGAAAGGCCTTTGCTCGCATTATCCTGTCCAGGCTGCAACTGCTTGCTTCTCGAATTTATCCACAATCGCAGTGTGGCTTTAGAAGAAGCAGATCAACTATTGACATGATATTCTCCATACGCCAACTTCAGAAGTCCAGAGAGCAGAAAATGCCATTATATATGGCCTTCATTGATCTGACAAAGGCCTTTGAGTTGGTAAGTTGAAAAGGCCTCTTCATCCTGCTCCAAAAAATCGGATGTCCACCAAAGCTGCTGAGGATCATCAAATCTTTCCATGATGATATGCAAGGCACCATACAGCACAATGGTTCAACATCAGCCACCTTCCAAATAAAAAATGGGGTAAAGCAAGGTTGTGTCCTTGCTCCTACATTATTTGGCATCTTCTCGCTGCTGCTGTCACATGCCTTTGAGACATCAGATGATGGAGTGTTTCTGAACAGGCACAGTAGAAGTAATGTGAAACTGTTCAATCTCTCGCGTCTGCGTGCCAAGACCAAAATCAGAAGCGTCCTGATCAAGGAGATGCTATTTGCTGATGATGCCGCTCTGGTATCACACACAGAAGAAGCCCTACAAAGGCTCATCAACCGTGTTGTGCAAGCATGTGGCAACTTTGGCTATATCGGACATCCCAAACATACATATTGGAAACCACAGACTACAGGAGATGGAGAAGTTTACGTATCTTGGCTCTACCGTCACCTACAACATATCCCTTGATGTTGAGCTCAATATACGCATTGGCAAGGCAGCTGCTGTGATGGCGCAACTCTCCAAACGGGCATGAGACAACAATAAGCTGACTAAGACCACAAAAATGAAGATTTACCAAGCACTCTACTGTATGGAAGTGAGACTTGGACGCCATACACACGCCAAGAGCGTCGCCTAAATATCTTTCACCTGCGCTGCCTCCGGAAAATCCTTCGCATCAAATGGCAGAATAATGTCCCCAACAAAAATGTCCTCAAGCAAGCAGGAATACCAAGCATATTTGCACTCCTCACACAAAGACGTATGAGATGGCTTGGACATGTTAGCCGTATGGAAGATGGCAGAATCCCCAAGGACATACTCAACGGAGAGCTTGCTAGGGGCACTAGGTCTGTGGGAAGACCGTTCTTACGATACAAGGATGTTTGCAAAAGGGACATGAATACCTGCAACATCAATATTACCAACTGGGAAGCAGTTGCCAGCAACCGTGGAGATTTGCGACGTCCAATAAAAGAGGGAACACAAAGGAGTGACAGAGAGAGAGAGAGAGAGAGAGAGGAGAAATGGAAAGACAAGAAAAGACGTCAACAAGAAACTATGACATTACAACCAGCCAGGAACAGTCTTCGCTACATTTGCGGCACCTGCCAGAGGGAGTGTTTGTCCAGGATAGGACTCCACAACCACAGCAGGAGATGTATTAGGACATAAAATGTAAAATCTGGACTAGATTATTTTATGCGCAAATCCATTGTCTCCCGAGACAAAAAGGATGCCAACAACAATATATATGGATTTCGTAGACAGCAACTGAAACAAATCAATAGTATATATATGTATGTATATATGTATGTCTACGTGTGAGTCTTTGTGTTTCTCCCTCATCACTGCTTCACAACTGCTGTTCATTTATTTACATCCACAAAACTTACTGGTTTCACAAGAACAAATTAATAGAATAAGTAACAGGCTTATCAACATAAAAAAGCACTAGGCTGTGTCTCATATTTTTCTTTGCCCACTCAGTTGTATCTATCAATTTATCTGTGTATGTGTGTGTATATATATTTATATCTATATCTATTTCTATGTCTATATCTATATCTATCTATCTATCTATCTATCTATCTATCTATCTATCTATCTATCTATCTATCTATCTATCTATCTATCTATCTATCTATCTATCTATCTATCTATATATATATATATATATATATATATAGATAGATAGATAGATAGATAGATAGATATAGATATAGATATAGAAATAGATATAGATATAAATATATACACACACACACATACACAGATAAATTGATAGATACAACTGAGTGGGCAAAGAAAAATATGAGACACAGCCTAGTGCTTTTTTATGTTGATAAGCCTGTTACTTATTCTATTAATTTGTTCTTGTGAAACCAGTAAGTTTTGTGGATGTAAATAAATGAACAGCAGTTGTGAAGCAGTGATGAGGGAGAATATATATATATATTATATATATATATATATTATATATATATATATATATTATATATATATATATATATATATATATATACATATATATAAATATATATATATAAAACACCCTACTGGGAGCCTTAATTCCCAAATTGTAGTCATTTCTTTTATGATCCAAAACTGGGTCAAAAGTACCGAATGGATCTTTATGAAATTTGGAAATTATATTCTATGCATAAGGGCCATAACCCCCATGACAATTCACATATCTGTGCTGTTGATGAAATTTTAACCATAGCTACTAGACACAAATGAAGTAATATTTTAAAATTTCATCTTCTTACAAGTTAGAAAGACCCCTCCATGGGGACTTAACACCCACAGCTTTGTAATTTTATCTAAGTAAAAACGAATACAGTTGTGCTATTGGAAGCTGTAGGGTTACCCGAGCATAAAAGTTGTGCATTATTTCTAATTCAATGGTACAACAGTGTAACAACATGCTTTCACATACACTTACATTGTGATTTCTGCAATGTAGTTCATAAATTGTCAAGTAAATGAGAGGCATCTTTGCCTCCACTGATTCTGTTGCAAAGTGTTGAGTAAAGTTATTTGATTGCACACCTCCATTCAGTTTTTTTATTATCACTCGGTCACACATAGTTCCCAGATGGTAACATTGATTTCAAGGCCTTCCCAGATGAGTGACTGGTTATTCAAAGACATCTATAGATTGTAAATTTATTCTTTCCAGTTACGTATCAGTATAGTCGTCATTTGCAAACTCCAGAGGTGGCAGTTTAATTTCTCCTTAGCCCTCACGTCATACAGTTGTTAATGTTGATTACAGTTGAGTCACGCCCTTCCAATTGCTATAGATTCGTAATGCACCTTACGGCTGTACCTGTCGCCTGGATGGTGAGGAATCCTACATTGGGAGTGGTAACGACTAGGAGAGGGTAACTGACTGCTTATTGTGATCATTCGTCTTTTGGTTTCTTGTAGCTTTGCTCTCTTTTACAAATCCAGTGAGCATATATTTCCTATTTCAAAGAAATTCAAGCAATAGATATAAGACCCAAGTTAAAAAGATTCTCAACAATTCAACTTCTCTGGTTGACATTAAGATGCCCACTCCCAACAGGGGCCTTAACTCTCACATTTTAGAGCTCCATGACCTTCATTTTTCAAGAGCAAAATCTTTTAAACGGGTTCTTTAAAACTGGGATTTTGGAATATGCGCATAAAAATCAGTAGTACAGGATACATGTGGCACGATCACAATTTTTGTAGGGTGTGTAAAGAGAGAAAAACCCTCATCTGCAATTTTGATGAAATTCGAAAAAAATATTCCAGTTCATTGCAGAAAATATAACAGAAAAGTCAAATTCTTCAATTGAATGTAACCGGGCAACGCCGGGTATCTCTACTAGTATATTTTTTATTTTTATTTTTATCTAGTTTCAGCTCACAAGCTGTGGCCATGCTGGGGCACCGCCATTTGGTGTTGCTACATGATTTTACTTCACGAATGCTTTTTAGCAATTGCCATTTGGTGCATGAGAGAGTTCGATGCAGCTGTCCTCATCTGCACCTCCTGCCGTGAAGTTGGTTCATCTGGGACACCTGACAAGAAGAGATCCAGTTTTATTTTAAAGACATCTACATCCACCCCATGCAGGTCTCTTAGTTTCTTCGGGATGATATTGAAGAGCTGTGGGCCTCGGAAGCCCAGGCTATCACAGTATCTTGTCCTACATCTTGATGGCAAATTTGGTGTCCTTAGCACAATGCATTGGCGCCCAGTTCCGACATTTGTGTAACTCTCGATGCCAAAGTTTGAGACAAGTCCTTCTAGGATCTTCCAGATGTATATTATGGCATACCTTTCTCGCCTACGCTCTAAGGAATAGAGTCTCAATCTCTTGAGTCTTTCCCAATAGCTTATATGCTGCACAGAGGCTATCTTCTTCGTGTAGCTTCGTTGGATCGCCTCAAGTTCTGTGATTAACTTGACACTGGATGGTGACCATAGCTGAGAGCAATAGTCAAAGTGGCTTAAGACAAGTGTCCTCCAGAGGACCATCATCGTTTCCTGGTCTCTTGTTCTAAAGGTTCTAAGAATCCATCCGATCAGCCGCCTACATTTCATTGCCAATTTAGCAACATGCACATGAAAAGTTGCATCATCACCCATGTAAATACCCAGGTCTAGCACTGATTGTGCCTCTGGGATTGCAATCCCTCCAGGTCCAGTGTATTCATTGGGTATTGCATTTAGTTTTGCATGCTGATAGCATAAAGCTTGAAACTTTTCAGCATTGAACTGCATGCTATTCTTTTCAGCCCACTTGTATATTTTGTCCAGCTCACATTGCAGGTGCTTAGTGTCTTCAGGGTTCTGTATTGCCTATGAAACTTTTGTATCATCTGCATAACTTGTGATCGTGGCTCTCTGCGTGGCTGAGGGCATGTCTGAGAGGGCCATTATGAACAGTAGTGGTCCCAAAACAGTGCCTTCTTGAACACCGCTCACTATTTGCGTGTTAATGGAAGTGTTAATTGGCTACTACCACCTGACTTCTATCCTTCAGAAAGTCATGAAGCCATTCTCCTAATTTTCAAACTATGCCAAGATCACGCAGTTTGTGACATATCATTCTATGATCGACTTTGCAATGTCGAGATATATGACTTCCACATTTGAGTGGTTGAGCAGTCGTTTCAGCGCCCAATCATAGTGTTGTAGGAGCTGAGTTAAGCAGTTTTTCCGGTCGGAAACCAATTTGGGTGTCAGGCAGCAAGTCATTTTCTTCAAGGAAGGTGATTATTTTCTTTCTGACTATTCGTTCCATGACCTTGCTGATGTGTGAGGTTAGAGAGATAGGTCTGTAGTTCTTGGCCTCCGCTCTGCTACCTCCTTTATGAATAGGGTATATTTTACCTTCTTTCAGTTTTCTTGGAAGTTTGCCAGTTGCAAGAAAGCTCTGAAAGAGGATCTGCAGTGGTCTTGCTAGGACTCTCTTACATACTTTTAGAAGGATTGCTGGTAATCCATCGGGGCCAGTAGCTGAGTTTGTTTTCATTTCATCAATAGCCTTTATTACATCGTCTTCCTTTATATTGATGTAATCAATCATCGCTGCCGCTGATTTTATATCTGCAGTGGTAAAGAAGTCAGTTGGATTGCTGACTTGAAAATGCCCTAGGGGTGGAGTGAAAATACTCTTGAATTGCTCATTTAGTATTTCACCTACCCTCATTGGATTTCCTGTGAGTGTGCCATCCTTTTCAAGGAGTGGCACCGTAGCTGTTTCTTTGGCATACCTGTAAAAAGCTCTGGGGTTAGATTTTATGTTGTCTAAAGCCCAGGCTTCTTTGTCTGCTCTTTCTTTTTCATGGGAGAGTTGCAGACATTTTTCAATTTGCAACAGTTTTATTTTCAGGCGGGACTTTTCACTGCTTTCAATTTGTTTGTTTAGGCGATTTGAAACTTTTGTAGTCCGTCTCATTAGAATTTTCCTCTCTCTGGGGATTTTGCTCTTGTGTACAGTGGCCTTTCTCTCTGGGACACATTTGTAGCATATGGCTTGCATTGCAGACATGAATTGTTGAAGTTTCATGTTGATGTCTGGCGAGGAGAGACATTCAGGCCAGTTCGCATCGTGTCATTCCTGGGAGAGAAAGGCCCTCGGGCCATCTGACATTGGGTAGATTGAAGTCACCCATAAGAAGTACACTTATGTGTTGTTCTAATGTGACTAGAACTTCTTTTATTTTTATAAGGCAGTCTTCAAACTTGCCTACATGGCTTGGGGCATCTGGAGGGCGATATGTAACACATATAACTACACCAAGTTGCCTTATATGTACAATTAGTGTGTCACACACCGAATTCGAGTATGACAAAAGGACCTGGGGAGTGCGGTCCTCACGGATGTACATAGCAACTCCTCCATGACTCCTTTCTTTTCTGTCGGTCCGTAGTACAACATACTGTGGTATGTGCATTTCCGCATCTGCTATGTCCGGTTTCAGGTGTGTTTCCGTAAGTGCTATGCATAAGGCTTGATTGCATGCAACACAGTCGCTCAAGAACGGGATTTTTGTCCTGTTACTGAGTGTTAGCAGTCCTCTGATGTTCAGTAGAAGCATCGAGGTGATGTGTATGCTGTTGCCGGCGGTGTCCGCCTTGGGTCTATTTGGTGTGGCGGTCTTGTGTATTGTGGATAGTCTCATCTGCGAGTTTGAGTTTGATGGAGCCAGGTTAGCTGCTGTACAATCTTTTGTGCCATGCACAAAAAAGATTCTTGTTCAGCAGCTACCCTTTCAATAACATGGCGGTTTGTAGCACGCACCACATCTGCGAACATCCGTTTTGGGGCAGGTGGTGCGTGGTCCATTCCTTTTCCTTTTGGTAGTTGGTTTCTGACCTGTTTCATGTTTATGTGGCAGGGTCTTTGATGTGCAAAACGGCAGCATGCACCTATATATATATATATATATATATATATATATATTCTTCTTCTCTGCCAAGAATTCACAACGACTTCAGAGACAGAGACAGGCAGAAACAAGGAAAATGCCCCTTGCATTTGAACACTTTGCAAACATTCTTTTAAAATACTTTTCACTTGATTTTTCCCAAATTTAATTTTTTCCATACTTACAGTTGACTGTCCCCATTACCAAAATCGGAACTGAGATGTTTTAATAAAATTATTTATACATTTTCTACCTTGACTTTTTCCATATATATATGTGTGTGTGTGTGAGTGTATGTGTGTGTATGTGTGTGTGTGTGCGCGTGTGTGTACGTGTGTGTGTACGTATGTGTGTATGTGTGTGTGTGTGTGTGTGTGTGTGTGTGTGTGTGTGTGTGTGTGTGTGTGTGTGTGTGTGTATGTGTGTGTGTGTGTGTATTAATATTTCTGATGATTTCAGAGCATTTAGAATGTTTTTTTATGCTTTGATACTGGTGAAACATTTCCATCTTCAGTGTCTAGCTCCTTACAAACTTTGCAGACGAAAGATTCAGCAACTTTTAAAAATCAAGATATTTTAAAATCGCTATGCTCAGCCTTTATAACCACAATAACAGCAAACCTCTTCACTTCTGGAGTAAGTTGAGGGTCTGCCATTATTATTTTCTGAATCAAAAGATTATACAGAGTTAGCAAAAAAAATGCTGCAATGACACCAAAAAGGAATGTCCTCAAATACCTTACGTACCCTGTACATAATGTATATATCCTTGTATGTATGTATGTATGTATGTATGTATGTATGTATGTATGTATGTGTGTGTGTGTGTGTTTATGTGTGTGTGTGTTTGTGTGTGTGTATTTGATGTGGATATCAACGGTAGTGGTTAGATAGTGGTTAAATTGAGACGTTTGAACGCCAGTCTCTCATGCCTGCGAGCATTTCTCTTCTCTTCATGTTTTTACCTTCATGTTTTCTCCGTGCATCTCCTGTCGCCCTCCATTCCGTCTTTCATCTTTCCGAGGTCACTAAGACAAGTTTTCATTGTTGCATTCTGATCTGTGTTTGAATGGCCTGAATCCTTTCTCTTCAAAGACTGGAGGAATCGTGATTAAGTTAACTTCAGTTGTTTGGTTTACCAAAAAAATGTTGGTTTACGCAAAAGCTGCTGCAACTACCGTTGTTGCTGATGCTGCCGCTGCTGCTGCTGCTGTTACTGCTGCCGATGCTGATGCTGATGCCACGATTGCTCGGACTACTGTTGCTGTTGCTGTGGTTGTCTTGTTGTTGTTGTTGTTGTTGTTGTTGTTGTTGTTGTTGTTGTTCTTCTTCTTCTTCTTCTTCTTCTTCTTCTTCTTCTTCTTCTTCTTCTTCTCTTCTTCTTCTTCTTCTTCTTCTTCTTCTTCTTCTTACAATCGGAACTCGCGCCATTAGCCCCAAAGAATAATCTCTAATATGAGCCTACTCTAAGTTACTAAGAATGTGTGTGGCAACTTGATCCACCCACCACACGCGATAGACAGGCGGTTTGCACGGGCGCGAAAGCTACGTTGTTATCCTCATTCCGTAAACGGTGGCTTTGAACGGGTGGAGAGCTGAACCATCCTGGGGTACAGAGGATTCGCAATCTAGACTAGGGTCTGAAAATTTACCACACCATAGTGGGTTACGCCATGGTTCCTCTGCTTTGTGACAGAAGTAGGAAGAAAGAGTGAGAGAAAGTTGTGGTGAAAGAATACAGCGGGGTTCACCCTACCCCCGCCGGAGCCTCGTGGAGCTTAGGTGTTTTTGCTCAATAAACACTCACAATGCCCGGTCTGGGAATCGGAACCGCGTTCTTACGACCGCGTGTCTGCTGCCCTAAACACTGGGCCATTGCGACTACACTGCTGCGGTTGTTGCTTCTCCTGTTGCTGGTGCTGGTGTTGTTGGTGCTGTTGCTGCCTGTTGTTACTGCATCCGTTGCTGCCTCTCTTAATGTTTCTACGGCCTCACCTTCTGCTCTCAGTGCTGCTGTTGCTGTAGCTTTTGTTCCCCATGTCGCTGTCTCTTTATTCACCCTGCTGCTGTTTCTCTTGCTGCTGCTGTTAGTACTGTTATTGCTGTTGTTGTTCTGATTCTTACCGCTGCTGTTGCTGCGGCTTCTGTTGTGAGTGACGTCGATTCAATCACTGCTGCTGCTGTATTTGCCAAACTTTTGCTGCCGCTGCTGCTTCTGTTGTTGACAGTACCTATACTAACGCTGCTGCTGCTGCTGCTGATGATGATGATGATGATGGTACTACTCTTACCGCCATTGCTGCAGTTGTTGCAGCTTCCATTGCTGCTGAGAGAGACTTCCCCTGTTATTACCGCTGC
>NC_043010.1:23730646-23790646 GCF_006345805.1 Octopus sinensis | reverse complement strand
AGTAAAAAAAAAAAATAAAAAATAATAATAATATCATGAGAAGAAAGCAATGGTTAGATAATGTTTGAAAGTTGAGTAATATATGAATTTTACTGCCTAAGAAGCTGTGAAGTTTGGAACACGCACTCAGGCACATATATAAAGTGAATCGTGATCCTGTCATCGAGGGTGGTAAGGGTTCGCTCCTCTGCTTGCAATATATACAAGGTGTAGGCTGCACCTATAACTTGCTGGTGGAAGATCTGCTTAGGGTTAAAATAGTAGTAAGACAGAACAGCCATTTTAATGTGGCGATTAACTTGTTAGTATAGTTACAACTGCCATCTGTTATTGAGACTTTAGAACCAACTACTTTGCTCGTTGCAAATCAGTGACCGACGGTCGCTTTGTTTTCTACATATTGCTTGTTGGATCGGACTCTGGCCATCTCTCTGGCGACCGAATGTTGACAGCTGAGGATGAGCAAAACTAGTTTGAAACCGAGTCGGTCTCGTTCACTTGTCATCTTGTGGAGGGTAGTAGGGATTCGCTCTCCTGTTTGCATTATATGCAGTGTGCAAGCTGTACCAAGACCAGCTGGTGGAAGATCTGCCTGTGGTTCAAGCAACAGTAATATTGAACAGCCATATTTATGTGGCGCCTAACCAATCGGGCGTTAAACTAATACACCTGCTTATTGTTCCTTCACCAGTCTTCGTCTTTCGTTTTCTATAAATTTCAACTATATATATATACATAAAAATTTAGATTTAAATGAATATGGTACTTAAGTTGAGGCACCAGAATTTAGTATGGTATTATCCATACAATTTAAAATATGGTTATTAAAATCAAAATAAGCAACAAGGATATCCAGAAGTAATGCAGTACGATCGTTTCATGCGACTCCATTTAATTGAACAATGCAATCATTACATCAATTTATAATGTAGAGCAACCTTCAGCTGCACAAAAAAACATAGAATTTAGTTAAATTTGAAGGACATACTAGTATAATTTTACCCCAAATCTCCAAGGAGATAGACAAAGAACATGTTTTACCAACATTACCTTAGCCTCTTGGAGAGGCATGAAACGATAGTACTGTATTACCTCTTGGGTATCCTTGTTGCTTCTTTTTGATTATATATATAAATATATATATATATATGTATATATATATATATATAGAGAGAGAGAGAGGGAAAGAGAGAGAGAGAGAGAGATCCATTCTCTCACACTCTAAAACTTTGAACCCTTTACCAGATTATTTGTAAAGAAGACTTCAACGAAAACTCTCCAGATAGGTTCTTGGCCCCCCAGACAGAAGATAAACTGTTTTTACTCTGAATTTTATAAATTTTACTGATAGTTGATCAGAGGAGATTCATCGAAACTGGAAAATATTTTCTTTAAAGAATTTTTTCTTAATTCCTTCCTAAATTGACTTACTTCTTTGGTATTTCCACCACCATCTTATATATATATATATATATATATAGTGTGATAGGAAACTTGCTTCCCAACCACATGGTTCCGGGTTCACTCCCACTACATGGCACCTTGGGCAAGTATCTTCTGCTATATCCTCTGGCTAACCAAAGCCTAGTGAGTGGATTTGGTAGACGGTAACTAAAAGAAGCCCGTCGCATCGATATATATGTATTTGTTTGTGAATTTGTGTCTGTCTTCCAGCCATCGCTTAGCAAACGATGTTGATGTATTTACGTCTCCGTAACTTAGAGGTTCGGCAAAAGAGACAGATAGAATCAGTGCTAGACTTACAAAAGAATAAGTCCTAGGGTCGATTTGTTCGACTAAAGGCGGTGCTCCAGCATGGCCGCAATCTGAAACAAGTAAAAGAATAAAAGAATATATACATAGGCGCAGGAGTGGCTGTGTGCTAAGTAGCTTGCTAACACACGTGCGCAGTTAGTCAGTTGCTTCCTGTTGAGCCAGAGTGGCCGTGAGTCAACCAGCTCCGTCCAATTACAGAAAAAAGACCAAAAACGGAAAGTTGTGGAGGTGAGTGATTTTGTTTATTGTGAGTTGGGCATAATTTATTGCGTGCCAATTATTATTTCAGTAAGTTGTGTCCAACTCTGAGACAATTTCGCCTGCTCTCGGCGGCTGCCGTTTTTGTGTTTATTGAAAAAAATACAGTGGAGGGGCGTATCCTCGGAACCCAATATAGTTACTGTTAAAACTACCGTTGGCGGTAGCCAGTGCTGTGTTTGGGTCTGTTGAATTTATTCCCTTGTCAGAGTACTTCGCAAGAAAATTATAAAAATAAGCCACTTTTGGATTACCTTTCGGACCCATTTTTGTGGAGGTTGTGTTACAGTTGCGGCGTTCCAGGTTCAATTCAGGCCGGGAGTACCGTAAGGCCAGAAAATTTTTGCTGTGTTTTTTCTGTTTATTAACTTTCTTTTGAACTTCATTTAACTGCCCCTTTTTTTTTTTTTTGTTTATTGCGACTTTCCGTTAATTTCTTCCCTTCTGTTGTGCTTTCTCCTTTTTGTTTTTTCAAAAATCTATCAAATTTTATTTGGACTTTTGAACTTTTTTCTTCTCGCTTTTTAAGTTTAAATTGAATATATTTAAAAAAAAAAACAAAAAAAAACATGGCAATGAAAAATGACAAAATTTTGGAATGGGAGATCATACCGCCTAAAAAGTGGTTAAAAGACCGTGAAGATAGGACGGTGGTGTTGAGAACCTACTCCAAGGCACTCGACACCATCGCTATATTCGAAAAGACAGCAATTGAAAAGGGGTTGGCAGAGTATTTGCCAACAATTAAATTCATTTCCAGGGGTGTTAGATATGCAACGGTGTGGTTGCTATTTGACACCCCTGAAGAGGCTTGCAAATTTGCTAGCAAACCCCTGGAGGGTAAGGAAATTTTATTCCTGCCCACGTACCAAAAAAAGAGACTGACGAAAGCTTGGATTTGCGGGCTGCCACCCGGGATAGAACCCGAGTGGATAGAGGAGACTATCCGCCGGGGTCTGGGTAGCAGCGAAACTAAGCTCCTTAATGTAAAATTTCTTCGTGCGGCTGCTTGGGTTGGGTCAAAAGCAATTTTGACCCTTTGGACCCAATCAGCCAATCTGGTTCTTCCAGATTTTTTGAAAATGGCCGGGTGCAGGTACCTGGTGATGCTTGAGGGTCGCTCCCCTAAGTGTCATCGGTGCTTGGAGTCCGGCCATATAAAGAAGAACTGTGCCCGGGAACAAAATAGGACCCGGAACAGTTAAGTGAAACCCCTGTAGAAGAGGGAATGATAACGGCCGAGGAAGCAGAGGACTCCTCAAACAGAGGCCGAAAGAGGAAGGTTAGCAACAATGGGTGCTCACCAAAGGATACTAGGGACGAGGAGGGAAAGGCGAATCTTCCGGCCACGGAGGAGACGCACCCTCCCTCAGTTGAAAAGAAAAAAAGAAAAAGAGGAAGAGAAACGGGACATTACCGGCTGTCGGTGACATAGCACCGGAATGTCCCGGAACTACGTCGGTTGGTGTTGTGCCACCGACAGGAGAAGAAATACCGTTGGCGGGAACTGTGCCGCCAACGAAAGAATTGAATGTATTGATCCTCTTCTATAGAGGCGGAGAGATTGAAAAGGTGATGGAAAAGCACCACAAGGGAGCACCTTTAGCCTTCACACAGGACCCGAATGGCCTCCGCAGGTAGCTGTGGAGGCCGTGGCGTTCGACGTGACGCTCGGGCTGAAGGAGCTCAATGAGGATTATAGCTTGGTCCCGGGCGACGCTAACTCGGAACTCGATTACGTTCTGAGGGAGGCGTGGTGGATGGTGGAGGGCGCGGGCACAAGTTATTTCGAGGACGAGTCAAATAGTGATACGACTTGAGGGGCCCCGACCTAGAGCTGGCGCATTCCTAAGGGAAGTGTAAGCCAGGTCTGGGAGGAGGGGCTTTGTGTATTGTATTTAAATATGTAATTATTGAACTATGTTGTTGTTAGCAATGGACTGCTAAGTCCAAAAATTGAAAAAATTGTAAGATGTTTAATACCTCGTTTTGTGTTTGTTTTTAAAAGAACAATGTTTTAGAGAAGCAGAAGTCGGCGGGCGCTTTTTGTCTTCTCCCATCCCCATCATCTTTCTTTCATTATCATTCACTTCATTAATGTCCTCGTCCAGCCCGCAAAGCTAACTTACTCTATGTACTGCCTTTATGGCAAATGTTATGAAATAAAGTAGCTTGCTAACCAACCACGTAGTTCCGGGTTCAATCCCACTGCGTGGCATCTTGGGCAAGTGTCTTCTGCTATAGCCCCGGGCCGACCAATGCCTTGTGAGTGGATTTGGTAGACGGAAACTGAAAGAAGCCTGTCGTATATATGTATATATATATAAGTGTGTGTGTATATGTTTGTGTGTCTGTGTTTGTCCCCCTAGCATTGCTTGACAACCGATGCTGGTATGTTTACGTCCCCGTCACTTAGCGGTTCGGCAAAAGAGACCAATAGAATAAGTACTGGGCTTACAAAGAATAAGTCCCGGGGTCGATTTGCTCAACTGAAGGCGGTGCTCCAGCATGGCCGCAGTCAGGTGACTGAAACAAGTAAAAGAGTAAAGAGTAAAAGAGTATATGTGTGGGTGTATGTGTGCGAGCGTGTGTGCGCGCGCGCGCGTCCGGTTTTGGCGTCTTTGTTTGTCTCCACTGATGCTGGTCAGTTAGCAGGTCGGCAAAAGCGAATTGTAGAATGAGTAACAGATCATATAAAAAAAATCTCCCCCCCCCCCAAAAAAAAAATTACATTACTATTTGGTACTGTTCTTTCGCCTAAAATTTCTTTAACCTGCATGGCCGCAGGTTAATGACTGAGCCAAGTAACAGATAAAATGAAGTGAATTGATAAAAATCTCGAGATGTCAAAAATCTGTTTTAAATTCTTGGCATTCACGTTCTTTGTCCGAAATGGTTTTCTCGCATGAGGCCGAATCGAAAGTGTCTTATTTTTCAGTGGAATATTGCAGATAAAAAATATGCAGAAACTGGTCGTTTGTGTGTGTGTGTGCGTGTACTTGTGTATGTATGTGTATGTATGTACGTGTATTCGCATGTGTGTATGCATGCATCTCTGTGTGTGTGTCCCTGTACGTGTGTACATTGTATGTGTGCGTCGACGTATATTTGCACACACATACACACGTACATGTATATATATATACATACATACATATGTGTGAGAGCGCGTTTGTATGTGTGTATGCGCGCGCATGTCTTTGTGTCTGCGTATGTGCGTGTGTTGTGGTGCGTGTGTGTGTGATGAGGTGTATATGTGCTTATATATATATATATATATATACATATACATATATATATATATATATAACGGGAAGCTTTATGAAAATAAACAAAAGACGAAGGCAGGTGGAAAACAAACGAACAATTGTATCAGTATGGCGCTCAGGAAATATAAATAAAACAAGTCTTTAGTATATATATATATATATATATGTGTGTGTGTGTGTGTGTGGATGTATATATGTATATATGTTTATGTATGTATATATATATTATATATATATATATATATATATATATTATATATATATATATATTATATATATATATATTATATATATATATTTAAAGCAGCAGAAAATTCAACAAAATCTGTTACTCTGAGTTTCACGTTGCCGTTCATCGGACAGTTTTTGCTAGCAAAAACTGTCCGATGAACGGCAACGTGAAACTCAGAGTAACAGGTTTTGATGAATTTTCTGCTGCTTTAAATAAAGCATATTACTCTACCACTGGTATTTGAGTACTCTTTTTTCCACCTTGTTTCACATTTATGTGTTTACTCCGGTATATATATATACACACATATATATATATATAGATAGATATATGTATATGCATATGTACATATGTATGTTCATATACCTGTCTGAGTGTACGTATGTATCTTTATGTGTGTGTGCGTGTGTGTTCTCTTTTTTATGTTATTGTGGTTATGTGCATGTTTTTTTTTGTTTTTGTTTACTAGTGTAAAAGCGAATGCTGCGTGAAAAAAAGAAAGCCATAAAAACAGCGTTTAGACTAATATACAATGATTAAATATGGCACCGTCTGAAATAAATAGCGTGGTCGATATAATCTACAATAAATAAATAATTAAATATATAAATATATAAATATATAAATAAATAAATAAAGAGAAATCACTTTGAAGACGGTGCCATAGTCCAATGACTAAAATCAGTAACTGTAAAATATAAAAAATATAAAAATATATAAAGAGAAATACTTTACAGAATCACAATTTCCGGCCTGAAAATAAACTGTATGTTTGGTGAGCCAACGAATGGAGTTTGTTCGTGGTTGTTGGTAATATCACCAAAATCTTCCAAAAATCACACGTTAACGCTAAAAAATATTTAAAAAAAATTTAAATAAAATGAAAGAAAGAAAAGCACATATTCGATAATGTAGTCTTAGATAGACTTACGCCTTTAAAATATGATGGCGTGGTCATTGTGGTTGGAAAATCTTTGATCATATGCCTGGCTGACATCGTGAAATACAACAAAGAACTGTTCCGTCAATATTCTATTCCTACCGGTCTTTTGAAGGAGCAGAGTTCAGAAATGGAAGCATTGATTTCTGAAATAATTCTACAAAACCTGTTGTTGTTATCATCGTTGTTGTAGTTCCATCATTACTAGAATGGTATCTGGTTCTTTGAACTGGTTATCTGTCTACCATTTCTACTCACAGATCCAACAGACAGCGACCATTTCAGGTAATTCCGTTGTTCGAACGACTGAATGCTCGTCGCCAACGAACGAAGATCCATCATTACTAACATACACACACTCATATGTTTATAAACACCTATTCTCTCATCAATCCATCTAGCCACTCATTGATCGGTGTTCTGAGCAAACCCTGGTATTTTTAACAATAAAGTCTATTTGAGAATAAGACATATAACTGATAGTACTGTTCCACTTGTGGATAAGCAATGTCTCAGTGGTTAGGGCAGCGGACTCGTGGACGTAGGATTGCGGTTTCGATTCCCTGACCTGGTGCTGTGAGTGTTTATTGAGCGAAAACACCTAAAGCTCCACGAGGCCCCGGCAGCGGGTGTGGCGAACCCTGCTGTACTCTTTCACCACAACTGTCTCTCCTGCTTTCTGTTATACCTGTATTTCAAAGGGGCCAGCCTTGTCACACTCTCTGTCACACAGAATCTCCCCCAGAACTACGTTAAGGGTAGACGTGTCTATGGAATGCTTAGCCGCTTGAATGTTAATTTCACGAGTAGGCTGTTCCGTTGATCGGATCAACTGGAATCCTCGTCGTCGTTACCGACGGAGCACCACGACTGTTCCACTTTTTTTTATATATACATTATGTTAGACACGCCGGATTTTAATCTAAGCTTGTTTCAAGTGCGTTTATTAACCGCTTAGCATTCAGATTAATTTATCAAACGCAATGCTTATTTATTCACATTGTTTTTCTAAATTAATCATACATTATCTAATAGCTATGAGATTTGGATGAGGTACCTACTAATTATTTTAGAATGATATTGGGTTGGTGTGAGATCAATTCTGGAGAATTGTGGACGGATGTGGCCGCTTTAAATGCTAAAGATAATTCTAGCCTGAGAGAAGGAGTCGTCAACATCAAACCCCGTGGCTGTTGTTTGGAGTCACTTTGTGTCATCAGTAACACAGGTTCTGCCTATTTCTTATCACTCTTTTCAACCACGTCTGCTCTCACTAAAAATAATGTGTTGGAGGCGCCATCAGCTTCGATGACCCATTATAAGCAAGTAATTATAGGAAGCAAGCTTGGCTAGATTGCAACACAAATCAGTAAAGGTATTTGCTTAACGATTTCTGTAAACAAGAACTTTTCGGCTTGGCCCAGGGCATCCGAGTTACTCGCCACTGAGAAAGCCAAATCAGATCGAAACACATGTATGGCAGCTTTCTGGACATAGCTCTGTGTTCCGTAGCACAAAAGCCCCTGTAGCTGATATAACAACGAAATAAAATAAATTTAACAATTTCTCCGAAGATTAACGAAAAGAAAAATAACTACATCTGTGATGTACAGCCTTTACGGATTTTGTAACCCTATGGAGTTCTCATCGTAGATGTGTACAACAATTTAATCAACTCCAGAGTAATAAGCTGTCATTCTGTTTATATACACAACATATCCAGTTGCTACAGAGAAAGGGAGCAACTAATTTGCATAACATAAGTTTTTGATAAATTATTTAATGTCAGCAGTCTGTTGTGAAGGCGGCAAGATGACAGAATCGTTAGCACGCCGGACGAAATGCTTAGCGGTGCTTCGTCTGCCGCTACGTTCTGAGTTCAAATTCCGCCGAGGTCGACTTTGCTTTTCATTCTTTCGGGGTCGATAAATTAAGTACCAGTTACGCACTGGTGTCGATGTAATCGACTTAATCGCTTTGTCTGTTCTTGTTTGTCCCCTCTATGTTTAGCCCCATGTGGGCAATACAGAAATAAGAATCGTTAGCCCGCCTGGCGAAATGCTTAGCGGTGCTTCGCTCGTTTTTACGTTCTGAGTTCAAATTCCGCCGAGGTTGACTTTACCTTTCATCCTTTCGGGGTCGATAAATTAAGTACCAGTTACGCATTGATGTCAATATAATCGACTTAATCCGTTTGTCTGTCCTTGTTTGTCCTCTCTGTGTTTAGCTCCTTGTAGGTAGTAAAGAAATAGGTATTTCGTCTGTATTTCTGTGTCGATAAAATAAATACCAGTTGGACACTGGTGTCGATGTAATCGACACCCCTTTCCTCCAAAATTTCTGGTTCTCAGTTCACACAGTATGAAGCTATGATGTTGTTCACTATTTCTATACTCATAATGTTATACACATCGATAGAGAGGAATAACCTGCGTAGCATACGAACTGTTGGTGGTGATGTTACAAAAGCAGACGATGCAGATTCCTAACGTAAATAATTTTGTGTTACGATAGCATTAGAGCGTTCTGCTTACGTCTTGTATGGGCGACCCTAATTGATACGTAACATGTATTTGCTTCATTCTAGTCCTAATTAAGGTTACACATTGTGCACTCACGTTTTGTATTTTTCTCGCTCTATCTAATAAAATACCATTAAAATGAGAATGCGACTAATTAATCGGTATGCACTATATCGACAAATTTATTTAATTGGTTGCACTGATTATGTTATTATTGGATTAGCTACGAAAAGACAACAATTAACCGTTATTATGTTGCAGCTAGAATTACGCAGTTGGTTCAATGTGACAATACCATATAATGCTAATGTAACCAAAACGGAAAATGGGCTTTGCCACAGGCTTTTGACCATGTATACATGTCTTTGTATGTATATGTATGGTGTTTATATGTATGGGTTGTGGATGTATATCTGTGTATACACACACACCCACATACGCACGCGCACACACAAACATATATATATATATATATATATATATATATATATATATTATATATATATATATATTTATATGTATATATATATGTAGGCATGTGTTTGTGTGTATGTATGTATATGTACGGTGTATGTATGTTTGAAAGTATATATATATATATATATATATATGTATGTGTTTGTATGTATATGTATGTATGCGTATGGGTTTCTGTGTGTTTGTATGTATATATATATATATATATATATGCATATATGTTTATGTATGTATTTGTATGTATATGAACATGTACGTATTTGTATGTGTATGTATGCGTTTTATATGTATATGTATTTAGTTTTTCTTTTATTCTTTCACTTGTTTCAGTCATTTGCCTGCGACCAGGCTGGTGCACTGCCTTTAATCCAACAAAACGACCTCAGGACTTATTCTTTGTAAGCATAATATTTATTCTAGCGGTCTCTTTTGCAGAACTGCTAAGTTGAGGGGCCGTTAACACTCCAACATCGGTTGTGATGCGAAGGTGGGAGGACAAACACAGACACACAAACACAGACACACAAACACATACAAACACACACACACACACACACACACACACACACACACACACACACACACACACACACACACACACACACACACACATATATATATATATATATACATACATACATAGATACAAAATAACCTGGGAAAGAAAAAACCCACGAATCAAAGTTCCGTTGCTTGGAAACTCAGACTTTCCCGGTGCCTAAATCCTCCAGAATGTTCTCGCATCCTCGCAATTGTTCGGGAAGTTGCCTTAAGTTGCCTTATCATCGGATCTTCAAAGAAGTTCCTCATTCTAGGACTTTCCCAGGAAGTTCCCTGTCTCGGACTTTTCCACGTAGTTGACCCAAGTTGCATTCTCCCCGGACTTTTCCAGGAAATACCCCATCCCCGGATTATTTGAGGAAATCCCCGTCCTGGGACTTTTCTAGGAGTTGCATGAAATTACTTTAAATTGCCTTAACCATTGACTTTTCCAGGAAGAACCACATCTTCGGAATACTTCGCGAAGTTGCCTCAAGTTGCCTCATCTTTGGACTATTCTAGGAAGTTGCCTCAAGTTGCCTTAAGTTGTGTTATCCTCGAACTTTTCCAGGAAGTTCTCCATCGTCGTACTTTTCCCAGGAAGTTCCCGTTCTTGGACGTGTCCACAATGTTGCCTTAAATTGCCTAATCCTCGGGCATTCACAGGGAGTTCCCGATATCCGAACTATTCCAGGAATGTTCCCACCCTCGGACTTTTCCAGGTAGTTCCCGATCATCGGACTTTCCAGTACGTTGTCTTAAGTTGCTTTTCCTCGGACATTTCCAGGAGGTACCCCGTTCTCGGACTTGCCTCATCCTCGGACTTTCCCAGGATATTCCCCATCCTGGAACGTTTCCAGCAAGTTGTCTTAAGTTGCCTTACCCTTTGACTTTCCCAGGAAGTTGCCTTACATTGCCTTATCCTCGAACATTTCCAGGAAGTTCCACAAATTTGGACGTATCCTAGGAAGAAAAATAATAGTCTTAAATTTTTGTAATGCAAAGAAATGAATGAAATTATAGTTTAGTTTAATTTTGATATCACATACGTCAAAAACGCCAACTCAGTTTTTGTATGCATAAGGAACATACGCACACACGCACACATAAAAGCTCCGACATCCAAATTCACTCATAAGGCTTTGGTTGTTCCGAGTCTATAATAGAAGACACTTGTACAAGGTACCACGCAGTGGAACTGACCCAGAACCATGTGGTTGGTAAGCAAGCTTCTTGTCTCACAACCACTGCTGTTCCTGCATGTAAAATATGTGTATGTACGCATTTAGAAGTATGTGTCTGCACATGTATATGTATGGTGTATATATCTGTTTGTATATATATATATATATATATATATATATATATATATATATATAATGTGTGTAAGTTTGAAGTGAAAATATAACTGGACGATTTTATAAAGCAACAAATGAGAACATGATGTGTTTGTGTGGAATTTAATGAGATCAGCTGTGCGTGTATATTTACGTATTGTAAACGACTGTGTGTGTGTGTTTGTGTGTGTTTGTGTAAGAGTGAGTTCATGTTTGGCATTCTGTATGTATTCACGGGCCTGTATATGTCTGTGCATGTGTTTATATCTGTGGGTGTGTCTCTGTGTGTGCGTGTTTCTGTGTAGCGTTAAATATGATTATGATGAGAACGGACGATAACGATGAAGCGGATGCTGTTGCTGCTACAGATAATGACGATGAGGATGGCGATGATATTCATGATGGTGGTTGTTTGCTGATGGTGATTCTGATGTCAATGACGACCACAACGGTGGTGATAATGATGATGATGATGATGATATCAAGGAGGAGAGGATAGTGATGATAGTAGTAGTGGTTGTGGTGGTGGTGATGGTGGTGATGGTGATCATGACGACGACGACGATTATGATGATGATGATGATGATGATGATGATGATGACGATAATTCTAATGACGATGTTAATTATCCTAATGATGGCAATGTTGATGATGATGATGATATCATAATGATAACGATAATGCTTACGATGATGATGATGTTGTTTATCCTGATGCTGACAATTATTATGATGACGACGACGACGTCGCCGGCGCTGAGGATGCTGTTACTTTTCATCATCGTATCAAAGAAAATTAAACCTGAACACTGCCTCTCGTCTCGATAATAAGTTAATGGAGCGTGGAATTGAAAATGTGCAATAGTTACACTGACAGAAGTGGCGCGGGTTTGGAGGAGATGGCCATGGTGGTGACGGCAGTGATGGAGACGGTGATGGTGGTGAGGACGACGGTGGTGGTGGTGGTGGTGGGGCTGATGAAAACTAAGCAGCGGTGTTGATTGTGTAAATTATGATGGAGAATTGTTGGTGGAAAGAGTGATGACTGCGATGTTGGTGGTGATGGAGGAATTGATTGCGTTGGTGGAGGAATTACTGGTATTAATTGTGACTCTGACTCGCAGGCATCATATTCAAAACGATAGTGAAGGCGCATGGCTCAGTGGTTAGAGGCGCCGGGCTCACAATCATGAGGTTGTGAGTTCGAATTCTTGACCGGACTGTGTGTTGTGTTTTTGAGCAAGTCATTTTATTTCTCGTTGCTCCAGTTCATGCAACTGCAGAAATGAATTGCGAACAAGCTGTATCGGCCTTTGCCTCTCCCTTGGATATCATCGGCGGCACGGAGAAGGAGACTGGCGCGGGTGACAGCTGGCCTTCCGTAAACAATCTTTCCCGGACTTGTGCCTTTATTGCTAGTTCATGTATTAATTATGGTGATAATCGTAGTTGTAATGCTTGTTAATGTGACGGTAGCTGTGGCGGTGGCGGTGGCAGTGATGTATGTGCTAGCTCTTTTGCCCTTACTTATAAATTGTTGATAAATTTAACCTTTAAAGGAATTTCTTAATATGTTGGCCATTGATAGATTTTTTTCGAAAGATTTTATCCTAAATTAGATGTTAATTTAATAGTGTTCACTTCCGTTCGAATCTCACGTGTCTCGAGATAGGCTAGAGAGTTTCTATTTTGGATATATTTGTGGTACTTAATCGTGCTCATGACTTAGTGTTCACTTCTTCCGTGGGTATAAGTAAGTATTTCATTTATTTCTTTGCCGCATTTATCACTGATGAAGGGAAGGTTCTTATAAACTAACTCTGAAATCGGGTCCGATATGGTAATAACGAGATTTTTTAGAAATTTCTGTCAGCTTTCTTCGAGACACGTGTTTGTAGTGATAAATTACATAGTTATTGACATTGTGTCTATTTTCGGCATATTTTGGCATTAGAAATGTTTTCTTTTGCCCTTACTTATGAATTGTTTATCTATATATATGGTGGTGGCTGCCCCCTCATTATCGAGTATGGCCATTGCACGAAGCTTAATCAATGTTATTATCGTACAATGCCTGTGCAAGAAGATTTGTTTTTAAAGTGAGGAAAGGCTGTGCACTGAGTCAATCCCACTCACTAAGCAACAGCAGCCATAATCCGAAAAGAAGAACAAGTCAACATCATCGGTAACCACTGAGTCGCAGGTTTTATGTCGGAGTTATCCCAGTTACCTAAGTTACCTTCTCCTAGAAGGATGCCCTAACAAAGGCTGGGAGTCCTTCACTCCCAATGGTTTAACCGCGCGATCGGGTATTTAGTCCGATTATTTCTATGTCCCCGCGTATGATACAGCCTTAAGACATTTATTGGATGGCCGTTGACTCTCAAGAGTTGCTCTGCGATTTGACGTCTATACCTAGCATGTTGACCGTCCACTGTTAATGGTCAGTCATTTAAATTTTGTATGTAAAAATATTTTAATCTTCAGATTTTTTTAATATGCTAGGCCACTGGTTTTAATTGATTAATATCAATTTCTACCCTTATTCAATTTATATATATATATATATATATATATATAGAGAGAGAGAGAGAGAGAGGATAAGAAAATGGAGGAAAAACAACAATAAGAAGTGTATCTTTTGCGCTAGGAAGCCATTATTTAATTAGTTAAGAAAGATGAGAGCGAAAGGGAGCTTACGATCGTTTCTATATATCTATCTATCTATATTTCTATCTGGAGGAAATCTGCCGGAATCAAACATGAAGATGTATGAACTCTATCAGGTCTTAAAATGGTGATGAAAATATATATTTATATTTTGGCCTCGTAAATATGGTAGACATCATCAGAACGAAAAAATCGGAAGTAGAGAAGAGCGAAAGGTAGAGGGATACATCGGAAAAGAAAATGATCAAAGGTTTGAAAGTTTTACATTATAGTTAGGTTCTCTGTTCGTTAAGTCCGTTGTGAGGGGAAGAAGAATAGAACTTAGTTGAACCTGTGAAAGGCTTTAATTACAGGCGTGATTTTCCATCCTCTATGGTGTTTTTTAGCTGAAAGAATTTAAGCTAAATCGCTTTGTCAGTTTATAGAAACTACCATAGGAATCAGGGGCTGAGTCAGTAAAATGGTAAAGGGAAAAAAACATACACACACACGCACACACACACACACACACATACACACACATACACACACATACATATACAGAGTGGAGGTGCAATGGCTCAGTGGTTGGGGCAGCGAACACGCGGTCGTAGGATCGCGGTTTCGATTCTCAGACTGGGCGTTGTGATTGTTTATTGAGCGAAAACACCTAAAGCTCCACGAGGCTCCGGCAAGGGATGGTGGTGAACCCTGCTGTACTCTTTCACCACAACTTTCTCTCATTCTTTCTTCCTGTTTCTATTGTACCTGTATTTCAAAGGGCCAGCATAGTCACACTCTGTGTCACGTTGAATCACCCCGAGAACTACGTTAAGAGTACACGTGTCTGTGGAGTGCTCAGCTACTTGCAAGTTAATTTAACGAATAGGCTGTTCCGTTGATCGGATCAACTGGAACCCTCCTCGTCGTAACCGACGGAGTGCCACAACGATATATACAGCGTAAGTGAGCGAGGTAGAGAGGGAGAAGTGCGATCCGAAAAGATCTTGGCAGTTAGTAAAAATCAAGCATATTCCCGGCTTGTATAGACAAATTTCCAGGAAATTATTCCTCCCCTTACTCGGAACTTTCCAAGAAGTAATTTCTCTCCCTCAGCGGAACTTTCCAGAAAGTAATCCCAACTCATCCTCGGATGTTTCCAGGAAGTAATTCCTCCCGCCCCCCCCTCCTCGTTACTTTCCATGAAGTAATTCCTCATCTCCCCTCCTCGGAGAAAGTTATTTCTGCACCTCCTCGGAATTCTCCAGAAAGTAACAATCAATGAGAGTTATTCCACCCGAGAACATCTACAGATATATGTTTTTAAAAATTCCTCAGCGGACAAAATAATCTAAGTTGAAAATAAAATAAAATTTCAGAAAGATATTTGGGCCTGGCATATTGCCTGACTAGATATCAACTACTGATTATTTTATTATTTCTAAAGTAAGGATAAGAATGCTCTTAACTGCTAGGCCAATGGCTCCAGTGTGCCTATCCAGTCATCCAATGTCGTAAAGTGTACAGCACACTAAGAGAATCGCTGGACCATTGGTTTATTTCATTGGCGGTATTCGTTCCGGATTTCTGCAATTGGTGTTCAAATCCTGCCGTCCATCCTTTCGTGTATCCAGTGTAAGAATATTTTCTTTTCTATCTGTCTGTCAATCTGTCTGTCGGTCTCTCCCTCTGTCTGTCTGTCTGTCTGTTTCTCAATCTATCTATCTATCTATCTATCTATCTATCTATCTATCTATCTATCTATCTATCTATATGTATGTCTGTCTGTTTATCTATCTATCTATCTATCTATCTACCTATATATATATATATATAATATATATATATATATATATATATATATATATATATATATATATATATCTTCCTGTCTAATTATCTCTCTCTATCTATCTATCTATCTATATTTCTACCTGGAGGAAATCTGCCGGAATCAAACATGAAGATGTATGAACTCTATCAGGTCTTAAAATGCCCAAGACTTGCTGGTCATTATAATGGCACCACTGAGCGTTCATTACTCGGCGATGTAAAAGTAAATATTTAGAACAAAAGTTTCTTAATCTTTTGGGATAAAATTAATTGTCCGGAAAATTGTAATTATATCAGAAAATACTGATCGCAGACATTTTGACGTGGTTCTGTGTAGATATTCAGGAATGAGGTTGCAGATATTCTGACATCAAACTGATCGAAAAATAATGCTGAAGTAAATCGGTATCTGTGTATCCTAATAAATTTATATGAACCATCGAAATGCACGATGCTGTATTTATGTTTGTGAGAAAATCTCTCTATAGATAAGTACTGTTAAAAATACAATGCATACATACATGCATACATATGTATGTATGTATATATATATATATATAAATGTATATACACACACATGTATGTATATATATATATATCAATGTATACACACACACACACACACACATATATATGCATATACATACACCCCCACACAGACATACATATATACATAGAAAAATATATGTATATATATATATATATATTATATATATATATATATATATGTGTGTGTGTGTGTGTGTGTGTGTGTAAATGTATGGAGGAAAAACGTTTACAGTGATTGTCTGAAGTTTGAATGAAGTTTGAAAGAGAGAAAATAGAGCATGAGAAGATCAAGAGAATGTGTAGAAGCAATGAAGCAGTGGGAAATAAGGGCATGTTGCTTTTTATGCGTGTGATTTGTGGAAGGACATGCTTGAGTCCCGCAGGCCTGGTCAGCCGCTAGACAACTCACAGAAATCAACCCATTTTAAATGGTGATGTGGCTATTGTTTAAAACAGAACATATGCAACATGTGGAAAGGTGTGCCTTTTGTTTGAGGATTGAAGAGGCATCTCGGAAGATTTCATAGTGTGGAAGCTGTTCTTTTTGCCAGCCAGCACAGCTGTGCATTATGCATTTAAACGTGCAAATCATTGACAGGGCTCTATAGTCATACAAGGGCTTCACATTATATCAACATTGACTCATTTCAGTGATTCTTTCTTGCAATGGCTTTGCTTGTATACGAGAAAACAGCTACTAGATACATACATACGAATATATATATATATATATATATATATAATATATATATATATATACATAGTTCCATGTTAAGAAGAGTGGGTGAAGATCCAAGTATCTTAACAATTTTTCAAGCCGATCATATGTAGATAGATGTTCACTACCATTTTGGAAATCAATCTTGTTACGTTCACAGGATTTCTCGTAAATGAAACAATGAAACGAATAAATCAAGTGGCATACACAACATACAAGTACAAAACACCGCGCCCAGAATAAGACCATGCAACTGATACAAAGGAATTAAGAAATCAAAGGGAGACAAACTCCCAAAACTGCCTCCTATAATATTTACGCGAATCTACGAGAAATCTCGTGAACGAAACGAGATTGTTTTCCAAAATGGAGGTGAACATTTGTCTCCATATGATCGGCTTGAAATATTGTTAAGATATTTGGATATTCTCGTACTCTTAACATGAAACTAATGGTAGCCTTGATTCACAAATAAAGAAATTATTTATCCACCAATGCAGTGTTAAGCACTTATTCCAACGTTCGACACACACGTACATACGCACAAACACACGCACACATATATACACACACATTATATATATATATATGTATATATATATATGACCGGGCTGAACTTTGGCGCTAAAATAATTCATGAGAACGATAGGCGAGTTTTGCTCTCTATAAACCATACCAAATGTACAAACACTGTTGAAAGGTATGACTGTGAATTTTGCTTGGGAGAAGCAAGTCACAAACGGATGCACGGCATCGATAAACCTCAAGTAGTGCGAAACACATGTCATTCCTGTGAGTGGCAGCTGCGATGATGTAGCCCTAACACCGATATTTATTGCGCTCTTAACACAACGCAATATGTCTATGAAAAGATTCTTCTTTCGGACAAACGTACAACACAGAAATCTTTTAACGGTGTATGTACACCGAGTATGATACGGGTATGAGATCTTAATACCATACTGTTTCAGTTGCATTCATCGAGTGGTGCACCTTGATTTATAACACCAAATCCACCCAAAATAAATAGATGTACGATCAAACTCCTATGAAACGTGGCCGTTCTTTCACAGCTTTGGTCTTTTCTTCGTTGTCTACAACAGAACTTGATTATCAACTGTGATTTCTATGTTTACATTACGATGTGATTTTAGATGGGAATAATCTTCTAGTTTTAGCCGGTCGAGCGACCACGTAGACTTAATTAGTTGAAGCTAATAGCCCGAAAAATTGTAATCGCATTAACTAATCGCGCTGCTTAGTTATTGCTCTTCAAACGCTGTTATGCAATTACTGTTTAGGTGATTTGGTTTTTATGTTTGACTTGCAATTTTCTTCATGGGAAATGGTGTGTTGAAACAAATGTTCTTGTATCTTGAGAGGGTCATCACACCAATAATAAATGCAGACACACACACTGGTTCTAATTCACTTCTTTATTATCATTATTATCATTTAAGCAACTAACTAAGCGATATATTGCTTAGTCATTGGATTAAACAGTCAATGGGATATTTCTCAAAGTCCTTTCGTCGCTGTTCCTGAAAACCTGTTAAAAATAATTCAACCAATGGTTTTGTTCCATTCGCTTAGTTCAGTCACCAATTCTAATTCTAATTCGTCTTTATGGGAATTTTTAGAGGCAATGAAGATTTCAAATCACTTCAAACAAGATTTATTTAGATTATTGGTTCTTTTCCTTCATGTCTGTATTCCTCATGATTAGTATCCCTAGAACATAATAAACGCTAGAAGCAGCGGATTTTTTATACGAGAAAAATCTCATCAAAGACGTTTAGAGTTAACGCAACGTACTTCACGCATGCGTGTGATGTACTGATAATGTTCTTGGCGTAAACCTGCATTTATAGCGTAACTGAAATATATTATTATTATTATTATTGAGTGAGCGAGCAGAGCATGCCATCAAAGTAACACTGGGGTAAAATATACGAAGCCCAGTATACCCATCATGACTACCCGTCTGATAAGGGTACACCAGGCACATGCATCACAACCATATGTGCGCGACATGGTGATCTCATATCAAGATAAACAGCACATGACTTGCAGGTGGAGCCCAGTTAGAATTTTCTTCAGATCGAGTAACCCATCCCGCTCAGAAAGTCCCTGAATAAGGGTTGTTTAGGACGTTGAACGAAACACCCATGTTTCCAGAGGTGAATTATTCAAACCCCTAAAATCCCTCTCAACACATGGCTATGATGCTCCCCCACTACTTCTGCTCGTGATCAGAGATGCACATATCGTCAGCCACTAAGGGACATGCTCAACTGGTTAAGGTCAAACACTGACAAGCAAATCTGTGGTATTGAGCAGAATATTTGCTGTAGCCCATCTTTTATACCAAGACAAAACAATGTACATGATAACACTTCCAATCAGTTAAGATCAGAAGCCATGAGAGCCACTGCCTGGTACTGCATCAGGGCTATTATTATTATTATTATTATTATTATTATTATTATTATTATTATTATTAACATTATTATTATTATTATTATTATTATTATTATTATTATTATTATTATTATTATTATTATTATTATTATTATAATAATAATAATAATAATAATAATATATAATAATAATATAATAATAATTATTATTATTATTATTATATTGAGTGAGAGAGCAGTGTATGACATCAAAGTGACACTAGGGTACAAATTATACGAAGCCCATTATACACATCATGACCACCCGTCTGATAAGGGTACACCAGGCACATGCATCACAACCATATGTGCGCGACATGCTGACCTCATATCAAGATAAACAGCACATGACCTGGCAGGTGCAGCCCAGTTAGAATTTTCTTCTGGTCGAGTAGCCCATCACGCTCAAAAGGTCCCTGAATAACGGTTGTTTAAGGATGTTCAACGAACCACCCATGTTTCCAAAGGTGAATTATCGAAACCTCCAAGAATTTCTTTCAACACACGGCTATGATGGTCCCCCACTACTTCTGCTCGTGATCAGAGATGCGCATATTGTCAGCCACTAAGGAACATGCTCAACTCGTTAAGGTCAAACAACTGACAAGCAAATCTGTGGTATTGAGCAGAATATTTGCTGTAGACCATCTTTTATACCATGTACATGATAACACTGCCAATCAGTTAAGATCAGAAGCCATGAGAGCCATTGCCTGGTAGTGCATCAGGGCATTAGTATTACTATTATTATTCAGTAGTTTTATTTTTATATCGTGCTTTCACTTCACTACCGAGCGCAGCTCTGTGTGCCTTGGGTATATGCTGTGATTTGTTGTGATGCTCTGATGGTTACTGTATGGAAAGTGTTCTGCGTAGGATGTGTGCAGTGCCTATTAGTACAATTTTCTGTATGTTATATGTGTTTGTAAGTTTGGTGTTTTTGTTATGTATTTGTCTGAATATTTTTTTATCATGCCTAATGCACCTACTATGATAGGAATTGTTTCTGTTTTTAGATTCCACATTCTGGTTACCTCTATTTCCAGGTATTTATATTTTAAAAGCTTCTCCATTTCTTTTAGAGAGACGTTGTCATCTGCTGGTATTGATACATCAATTAGAAAGCATTTTTTCTTCGTGATCTCTGACAACTATATCTGGTCTGTTGGCCTTAATTTCTCTATCTGTGTGTATTGGCATATCCCAGAGTATGGTTGCTTTCTCGTTTTCTGTGACCTTTTCTGGTGTGTGCCTATACCGTCTTTCTTCTGTTGTTATTCCATAATGTTGGCATGGCTTCCAGTGTATGTAGATCCCAACTCTGGCGTGTCTGTGAATATATTCCTTCTTAGCCAGGACTGGGCAGCCAGAGATAATATGATTTATTGTTTCTTGTCCATTTCCACATATTCTGCAGTTACTTGTTATATTTCTTTTCATTACATGTTTTTGGTAATTTCTGGTGGGGAGGCTTTTGGTCTTGTGCTGCAATTAAAAATCCCACTGTCTCTGCTTTGAGTCTTGAGCTTCTCAACCATTGCTGGGATTTTTCTTTGTCTATTTCTTTTGCATTTAGTTTAGTCCAGTATTTGCCATGAAGGGGATTTTCTTGCCATCGTTTTATCATGGTTCGTTGCTGTTCTATTTTTAGTTTGGATTTCATTTGTTTTATAGCTTATGTTTCTTCTTCTTCTTCTTCTTCTTTTCTTCTTCTTCTTCTTCTTCTTCTTCTTCTTCTTCTTCTTCTTCTTCTTCTTCCTTTTCTTCTTCTTCTTCTTCTTCTTCTTCTTATCCTTCTTCTTTCTCTTTCTTATCTCTTCTTCTTCTTCTTCTTCTCATATTTGTTAGGTTGGTATGATTTGTTGTTTGTATTTGTCAGCTTCCTGAAATACTGAGAAACAATTTTTTATTTTGGCTCATGTTTTTGCACACTATTTGTATCAGTTTTCCTCCTTCTGAAGTAGAATATTTGCAATCCTATGGTGGTTACTTTATAGTAGTTTTCCAGCTGATAAGGCCTCTACCACCTTCTATCGTGTATATAGCCTTTTATGTCAGATTTTGGGTGATGCATCCTAGATCCCTGTATTATTTTTCTTGTTTTCCTATCTATTTTGGTCCGTCATTTAGTGTCAGTTAAAGATATTGTATCTGTAACTTATAACTGGGACGGCTAAGTGTCATACCTATTATCTTGTTTTAGCATTGGCTCTGTTTTTATTTGATCTAAATCGTCTTAATATTCTTTTTTATTTCTCTTTCATTTGTGTGTGTTGTGTCTTATCTAGTCATGGATTCCTAAGTATTGTAGTTATTTCATTGGTTTTATCTAAAGTGTGATGTTGCTACTCTTAACTACTTTTCCTCTTTTCAGGGTTACTTTGGCGCATTTTTCTAATCCAAATTTCATATCTATTTCTTTGGTAAATCCATGAACTGTCTTTAGTAGTGTTTCCACCTGTTTGTCATTTGTAGCGTATAGTTTTAGGTCATCCATATATAAAAGGTGGCTGATCGTTTTGCCGTAACGTTTATATCTGCATCCAGTTATATTTAGCATATCAGATAGAGGTGACAGTGCCAAGCAGAAAAGGAGTGGAGATAGCGTGTCTCCCTGGAATATTCCTCTTCTAATGGGGATGGCTTTGGTTTTCTTGAGTCCCTCTTTTGCATGGAGCTGTAGCACTGTTTGCCATTTATTCATAGTGTCCTATGTATCTTATAATTGTTGGTGCTACTTTGTTAATGGCTAGTGTTTCGAGGATCATGTGTGGGGAATGTTATCAAACGCCTGTCTGTGTCGAGTCCGGGCCATACTGAGGCCTTTCTTCTTTCTGTGGCTGTCTTCAGTTATGGCTTTATTGATCATTAGTGGATCTTTACAGCCATATGAGCCTTTGCGGCATCCTTTTGCTCTTCTGAAACAGGTGTTTCGTCCAAGTGCATGTTTAATCTTTGTGAATTACTGCAGTAAATGCCTTGTACAGTTAGGGAACAGGTTTATAGGTCTGTAGTTTTCTGGTTTTGCTGTCTCATGATGGAATTTGGGCATTAAGATGATTTTCCCTTCATGAGCCATTCAGGGCATTGTCTCTTGCTCTGCCAGTATGTTGTTAAGCTTTCAGCCAGCTTTTGTGCATTCCTGGTAGATATTTCAACCAGAAGTTGGGGGATCTTATCATGTCCAGTTGCCTTCCAGTTGCTTAGTCCTTGCAGTGCCTGGGTGATCTCTTCAGTTGTAATGGGGGTCCAAAGTTGCTCAGATGCTATGTTTGTTGTTTTAATACTTCTTTATTTTGGTTGTTCATTCGCCGACCATATTCCTTTCCAGAATTCTTCCACTTCTTTTGTCGTTGGTGCTGCAGTGATGTCTATTTTATTTTTGCCAAGTTCTTGGTAGAACTTCTGTGGGTTGGAGTTGAACTGTTTGTTTTATTCAAAGAAACGTTGGCGTTTCTCATACCGGCGGATCCTTATTATTTTTATTATTATTATTATTATATTATTATTATTATTATTATTATTATTATTATTATTATTATTATTATTATTATCATCCTATTATTATTATTATTATTATTATTATTATTATTATTATTATTATTATTATTATATTGCCTTTGCACAGCTTCTAACGCTGGAGATGTTCTACGGTGTCAGCTGTTCACTATCAGTGAACTAACGTAACGCCTCTTATTTTTCGAGCACCTTCCGGAGTATCCGAGCGGTTCCAAGCAGTGCTGTTTTCTGAAAGTGTTCCACCCTTATTGCAGCCCCTATTTGTTCCACGTAGTTATCAAGATTTTTACTCACCGTTACGAGGGCTCCGACAATTTTTGGCACTACTGCCATCTTTTTCATCGGCCATAACTGCTTAACCTCCCAAGCTAACCTATCATATCTATCGATTTTTCTTTCTTCCTTATCGCATAACTTGTTGTCAGTTGGGCATGCTATATCTATGATCAAGCATCGTTTGCTTTCTTTCTGAATTAAGACTATGTCTGGCTCTCTATGCTCTAACGCATGGTTGCACTGAATCATAAAATCTCACAGGATCTTTGCATTATCATTTTCGATGATGCCTTTGGGTTTGTGGTCGTACCAATTTTTTGCTCTGTCAAGTCCATACTTGTTGCAAAGTGTCCAATGGACAAGCCTTGCGATATTGTCGTGGCGTCTTTTATAATTATTATTATTATTATTATTATTATCATCATTATTATTATTATTATTATTATTATTATTATTATTATTGGCAGAACCTTTAGCACGCCGGGCAAAATGCTTATCGACATTTCGTCTGTTTTTACGTTCTGTGTTCACATTCCGCCGAGCTCGACTTTGCCTTTCATCCATTCGGGATTGAAGTAATTGAGTACCATATGAGCCTTAGATGTCATCGACTTACCCCTTGCCCTTAAATTGCTGGCCTTGTGCCAAAATTTGAAATCATTATTATCTTTGCTGTCTTGTGTGCATCATCATTTCATTTAGTATTATTCCCTTACACGTATTCACCCCTAGGGAATAATTTAATCTCAATACTCAACCCGCCCTCTATCACAAACACAGGCGTTTGCAACCACACTCACACACATACAGACACAAACACACACACACACACACACACACACACACACACAGAAATACGCGTGCACACACACTCACGCACATATACACACAATGTCCTCATTTCTCTATCTATTAACATTTTTATTTCCATATATTGAGTTTCTCTCTCTCCCAAAATCTTTATTCTCTCTCTCTCTCACTCAATCTCTTTCTCTCCTTTATTGTATTTCTCCCTTGGTCTCATTCTTCCCTCTCTTTCAATTTCTTTCTCCTTCATTTTACTCTTTCTTTTTCTTCGATTTAGTTCTCTTTCTTTAGCTAACAGCAAATTTATTTCTTTTAACCACATAAAATTTCATTTATTTTCAAGATTGTTAGTATTATTATTTCTGCTTCCACAAATATTTTTCTTTAAATACTACTTCGCGATTAGTATTAGTAGTATTTAAAAAAATAATCTTACTAATAGTAATAATAAAAATAACAATATTAATATCAACATTGAACAACGACACAGCACGAAAGATAATAATAATAATAATAATAATAATAATAATAATAATAATAATATTGATAATAATAATAATAATAATAATAAAAATAGTAATAATAATAATAATAATAACAATAATAATAATAATAACGATGATGATGATGATGATAATAATAATAATGATAATAATGATAATAATAATAACGATAACAATAATAATAATAATGACAATAATAACGATAATAATAATAAATAACATTGATAATAATGATAATAATAATAGTAATAATAATAATAATAACAACAATAATAATAATAATAACGATAATAATAATAATAATAATAATAATAATAATAGATAACAATGATAATAATGATAATAATAATAGTAATAATAATAATAAAAATAATAATTATTATAATAATAATAATAATAACGATAATAATAATAATAATAAATAACAATGATAATAATGATAATAATAATAGTAATAGCCGCCGCTACCACAAGAACAACAATAACAATAGCAATAATAATAATAATAATAATAATAATAATAATAATAATAATAATAATAATAGTAATAATGATAATAATAATAAATAACAATGATAATAATGATAATAATAATAATAATAATAATAGTAATAACCGCCGCTACCACAACAACAACAATAACTGCAATAGCAATAATAATAATGATAATAATAATAATAATAATAATAATAATAATAATAATAATAATAATAATGATAATAATAAAAATAATAATAATAAGAAGAAGAAGAAGAAGACGAAGAAGAAGAGGATAAAGAAGTACCGCATTTTCTCCTACAAACGTAAGCTGTGCAACTTTCAACTTTCCCGTCGTTTCTGCGTTCTAAGGAAGTTTTTCTTTATTTTAGGTTATATATTTTCAAAAGACTTCTTCTTTTCTGTACAAGAAATGTGTGGTGTGTATCTGTGTGTGCGTTTGTGTGTGTGTGCGCGCGCATGTACCTCTTAATATACATTTTTCTCTTTTTTTTTCCTCTTAAATGAAAAAGAAGTGTAACTCGTACACAGAAATACACGTATGTATATTTGTGTTTATATATTTATGAATGCACCTAAACACACACACACATACACACACATACACACCTACACACACACCCGCCTACACATACTCATACACACACAGATATATATACGTATGTATGAGTGTGTGTGTGTGAATATATATAAAGATATACAAATAAATATATGCAGTTATATATATGGGAGTACATATCTACATAAGTTATTAAATGCATATTTAGATGAATACATACAGCAATGCATACATACATACATATATACATACATGCATATATACATACATACATGCATATATATATGTATGCATATATGTATGTATATATATATATATATATATATATATGCATGTGTATATGTATATATGTATGTATGTATGTATGTATATATATACTACAAATATATAGATATACATAGACACATGCATATCTAATATTATATATAATATTTATATATATATATATGTAATACTCTTTATTCCGATTTCAAACTGAATTTCTTTTTATATGTTTTCGTATCGATCTTACTAATGAGTGTTCAGGAATATTGATCGTTCGATTGAAGACAAGTAGAGCACAAGTGCAACTAATGCAATTGAAGTGATGCATCGTAGCATAAATAGTGCTAATACTATACACAACTTACTCTCAAAGCCTCTCTTTCACTCTCTTACATAAATACACACATATATAAATATGCGCATAATGCATGCGTGTATGTATGTATGTATGTGTGTGTGTATGTATCAAGGACGTTTCTGGAATTAATGGATTCTTCTATTCTTTCAAGATGTAATAATGTACAGTTCCAACCAAACACCATTAACCTTGATGGTGTCTGTAATTATGTCTTTAAATCTTACATAATCCCACGCTATTTCTGAAATAAAAAAAAAGGCTTTCTTTCTTTAAGAAAATATTTCACGTTTCGTTCTCTGGAATTTCAAATAGTCTTCTACGTTATATTTACAAAAAATATTTCGGTTAGATGCTACATGCATACGTATTTTAGTAAAAAAGAAAAACAACAAAAAACTTAATGCCTGATGCTGTTGATGTTATTGTTGTTGTTGTTGTCGTTGTTCATCCTCAGTCTTACTGGGAAATAAAGTAAATTATTATTATTCTTTTATTGTCTTTGCACAGCTTCTAACGCTGGAGATGTATTAACACCCCTTATTTTTCTAGTACCTTCCGGAGTATTCTAGCGGTTCCAAGCAGTGCTGTTTTCTGCAAGTGATCCACCCTTATTGTAGCCCTCATTTCTTCCATGTACATCCCAAGATTTTTACTCACTGTTCCGGGGGCTCCGACAATTATTGGCACTACTACCACCTTTTTCAGCGACCATAACTGCTTAATCTCCTAAGCTAATCTGTCATATCTATCGACTTTTCTTTCTTCCTTATCGCATACCTTGTTGTTAGCTGGGCATCTATGATCCAGCATCGTTTGCTTCCTTTATTATTATTATTATTATTATTATTATTATTATTATTATTATTATTATTATTATTATTATTATTATTATTGAGTGAGAGAGCAGTTCATGCCATCAAAGTGACACTGGGGTAAAATATACGAAGCCCAATATACCCATCATGACTACCCGTCTGATAAAGGTACACCAGGCACATGCATCACAACCATATGTGCGCGACATGGTGATCTCATATCAAGATAAACAACACATGACCTTGCAGGTGGGGCCCATAGAATTTTTCTTCAGGTTGAGTAGCCCATCCTGCTCAAACGGTCCCTGAATAAGGGTTGCTTTAGGATGTTGGACGAAACACTACGTTTCCAGAGGTGAACCATTCAAACTCCAAAGAATCCCTCTCAACACATGGCCATGATGCTCCCCCACTACTTCTGCTCGTGATCAGAGATGCACATATCGTCAGCCACTAAGGGACATGCTCAACTGGTTAAGGTCAAACAACTGACAAGCAAACCTGTGGTATTGAGCAGAATATTTGCTGTAGCCCATTTATACCAAGACAAAACAATGTACATGATAACACTTCCAATCAGTTAAGATCAGAGCCATTATTATTATTATTATTATTATTATTATTATTATTATTATTATTATTATTATTATTATCATTATTCCTTCGTAACACAATGTAGGTAAAATGCACCGGAGTCTTTAGTCATCTGTCAAGTCACAACAAGGACCGCAGACAGCTAATACCTTCCTTAAGATGTGCGCTGTGCCGAGTAAGGATACTTTTTGCTAGACATCAATCTTGCATAGGATTTCCAGTCGCCTTATATGAAGTTTCAATGGGATTGAGCCCAACGCTCCGATCACCACTGGTATCACTTTTATTATTATTATTATTATTATTAATATTATTATTATTATTATTATTATTATTATTATATTATTATTATTATTATTATTATTATTATTATTATTATTATTATGTTTGACTTTTGCTTTGTATTTGTACAAGTTGACTCCAAATCTTACCCAGAGACCTCAAGAGACAACAGGTTAGAAGTTCATGTTGCTGTTGTGCCTAGGGTGTCATATATTTAGTTTTGCACAAAGAAACATAACAAAACGTAAGAAAATTATAAGTTTGTTTTAAAATTTGAGATTACATTGATGGTGTTTTGCGTAGGATATGGGCAGTTCCCATGAGCACTATCTTTTGAATTTCTGCCATATTGAAGTTTCCTGATATCTGGGATAAGTAGGAATCAGCCCCGTTTGCTATCATTCCTAGGGCACCTACGACAACAGACATTGATTTAGTCTTGAGGTTCTACATTTTGCCAATTTCCATTTATCTTTCTGTCAGTTTGAACGGTGACATTCCAGAGGAGTGAGATGTGATCATTTGCAAGCACTGGAGGTGGTTTGTGTTCCCACCAGTTTTTTTCATGGGAGAGGTCCAAGTTTTTGCTAAGTACCGAGTGAATATATTGTGTTGCTCTATCATGCCTGATGAGATACTCTGTAGGCGCAAGAAGACTACACTTGGAGACATGATCAATGGCTTCATTTTGTTGTTTACATGCACAGCATGTTGGGCTACTGCAGTTCTTTAATATGTTGGCCTCGTGGCTCCTTGTAGGTAGGCATCGATCTTAGACTGCTATGATAAACACTTCTGTTTCTGATTTCAAGCCAGATGACACTAACCATTGATGGGTAAGTGCTTTGTCAACATCGGCATTATTCGTTCTCTTTGGGTATTTGCCATTGAGAGGCATTTTATTTTGCTATTTATCAGTAAGAATATCTAAGGCAGCAGTTTTAGCACGGGTTTTCATGCGCTTAGCTTTTTCTTTGCTTGTATTTGTTGTATTTGGAATTCACTTAGATATTACTTTGCTTATTTTGTTACAGAGTTTGATGCTTTCTTCTTTTCATGCTTTAAGACAAGTTTTAACATCCAGTCATTAGAGTTTTCCAGGTACGTATTGTAGCCAATTGTGGCAATCTACATTGTTAATTCCAGTTGTAAAAGTCCACGGTTACCCTCTCTTCTAGGCAGGTAAAGTCGTTCTATATCTGCATTAGGGTGGTGCATTCTATGCATTGTCAACAATTTTCGTATTTTTCTGTCAAGATTACATATTTCAGTAATTGACCAGATAATGATAATCAAACTGTAAGTCACGACTGGTATGGCTAAAGTATTGATCGCTTCGATCCTGTTTTTGTATTCAGCTCTGTCGTGAGAATAGCCCTTCCCTTGCGATAACATTCTTTTCTGATCCTTTCCCTAGTCATTGAATTTTGATTCTTCTTCATCATCATCATCATCATCATCATCATCATCATCATCATCATCATCATCATCATCATCATCTTCTTCTTCTTCTTCTTCTTCAATTAGTCATAGTACATTATTTACATTGGACTAATATGTATACTCATCTTGTTTGTTGTTACCACAACGCTTCGGCTGATCTACTCTCCAGCCTTCATCAGGTGCCCTGGTGGAATTTCGATTCCAACCCTTTATTTGACAACTGGGATACTCTGAAGGCTGGAGAGTACATCAGCCGAAACGTTGTGGTAACAGCAAACAAGATGGGGATAAAACATCCGTCCAATGTAAATAGTGTACTCAATTCCTTATCTCTAAAATATAGGACAGTAGTATTCATATTCTCTTGAATAATTTCGTTGATAGAATTTCCTGTTGGAATTGCCAGGAGTAAGTTTAAGACATTTGAGGATGACTGAAAATCAAAGCTATTGAAACGTAGTGCAAAAGTGAACATCACAGATACATGAAAACCATGTTCTCAGGTCCTCAGGCTTGTATCATCTGTACTTTTCGTTCGAACTCATCACCTTTCGTCATAAAGTAACGATTTTATTCTGTAACTAAACAATTTCGGTTTAGTACAGAAAATTATTTTTTATTCCAGCAGTGAATGAAATTCAGCTGACACTCATAATAATTATCTTCGTGTGTTTGTATGTGCATACATATATACATACATATGTACATACATACATACGAATAAATAAATAAATATATATATATATATATATATATATATATATATATATATATATATATATACACATATATATACACATATATATAAATATATGTATATATATATATATAATATATATATATATAAATATATGTATATATATATATATGTATATATATAATATATATTATATATATATATATATATATATATATATATACGTACACACACAGATATATAAACATATGCGTATGAGCGTGTAAACAGAGGAAAATGATTAGCATCTGTCTGTCCAACTACCTGTCTATCTATCCGTGTGTGTGTGTGTTTGTATGTATGCATGTATGTGTGAGAGTGTGTCTATTCATGCATGTATGTATATGTCAAAATGATTGGACATTCTTTATTGCTGAAATGTTTATGACTGTCTGAAATTGAATAACTTCATTTAAATTTTTACAGAAAATCAATAAAACATTAACACACAGCACATCATATTAGTGTGTGAGTACATATATATATGTGTATATGTATATATATATATATATATATATATATATATATATATATATAATATATATATATATATATATATATGTATGTATGTATATAGATATAGAGATCTGTGTGTATATATGAATGCGTGTGTGTATATATATATATACACACACACACACACACACACATATATATATAATATATATATATATATATATTTGTGTATGTTTATGATAAATGCATGTCTCAACGGACTCATATATAAATATATATTCTTTGGCTGTGTGAATACATACAAGTGATAATATAAGGATTTTCTCTATCGAAGTACATGCATATGTATGTATGCATTATATATATATTACACACACACACACACATACATAATGTGTGTATATATATATATATATATATATATATATATATATATATATATAATATATATATATATATATACATATATATATATATTTGTATGAGTGCTTCCGCATTGTAAATTTGACTGCGCTTGCGTTTATTTTTTTTTAGCGAAGTTATCTACTAAATTTCTAGCTTATGGTCATAGAGGTTCTGTTTCAATTCTCAGCAAGTTCTTGATCACATCTTTTTTCTATGCTTTCATTTTCTCGTTTCTTTTTTTAATAGCTGTCTACTTTTCTCCAATGCCACACTACGTCCAGTACACATAATCGGTGCTACAGGCAGAGCAATTTCTTACGATGTCCGATTACAGCCATCTACATTATAGTTTCGAATTCCACCAAATACACTTCGCCTTCAATTGTCAAGTGTCGTTAAAATAACAATTATTCATATAATCATTTCTACTATAGGCACAAGGCCTGAAATTTGTGGAGAAAGAACAGGTCGAATACACCGATTCCAATGTTTCACTACTAACTTAATTTATCGATCCCGAAAGAATGAAAGGCAAAGTCGACCCCGGTGGAATTTGAACTCAGAACGTAGCGGCAGAAGAAGTAGCGCTAAGTATTTAGCTCGACGTGCTAACGAGTCTGCCAGCTCGCTGGCTTAACAATTATTCATATAATGAAATCAATCGAATCGATTAAATCCTTCACCAAAACCTTTTCGTCTTCTATGCATATTAGAAATGCTTATTATTTTCCTCAAACGAATCCATATTTTTTTTGTTTGCATATTACGATTTATGAGACTGACGACTGGGACTCCGAAGAATTTATACACAATAGGGGAATCAATGCGGTTTTCGAGTATTATCCAAGTGATCTCATGTTACAACATTGTCAAACGATTCGGTTTCAAATGGCGGAGAAGGATACATTCACAGGAAGAACTGAAGTGCATTATGACCAGCGATTGGTATATGGATATCCAAAAGTCCAATTTAAAAGTGATACAGGAGATATTCGGCATAATGCCATGTCGAGAAATAATTTCATGCGCTCGATATTCACATGAGCTTTATTCGAGAGATTGAAATGGAATGGCTCTAATCGAGAGACAAACGTTTCGGACGTTGGTTTAACAGGATTTTACGACTCAGCGTAGCGAGATCTCAAATAACTGACAAAAAAAAAAAACAAAAAAAAAAACACGATGGTTAAGCTCCGATACTTATCACAACAGTCATGTCGTAGGTTTCATAAGGGAGTTTTCAAATGAAACAGTAATCACAACACTAAATATTTTACAGTTCTATATTTAAGAGATGAGGAATTATGTATATTATTTACATTACTTACATTATTTACATTTGACGGATATTTGTCCTCATCATGTTTGTTGTTAACACAACGTTTCAGCTGATATACTCACCAGACTTTATCAGGAGCCTTGGGGAAATTTCGAACCTGGGTTCTACTACTACTACTACTACTACTACTACTACTACTACTACTACTACTACTACTACTACTACTATCATTATTATTATTATTATTATTCGTGTCACTGCCTGGAATCTAACTCGAAATCTTGGAGTTAACAACAAACAAGATGAGGACAAATATCCGTGAAATGTAAATAATGTAAATAATGTACTAGATATTGTATAGCTCTGGATAGCGATGACAAAGAAATTATTGTTTAAGAGATTTTGGTAAGTTCCTTTGCCTGAAGCAGTGTAGAATGACTCATGCAAGCACGCTGACGTACACAAATACGTGTGGTTGTTGTTGTTCCTTCTCGATCCACGCCTGGCTCATAAGGGCCGGTTTCCCGGTTTCATTGGCGTACAGATTCCCCTACATGGACGGGACGCCCGTCAGTCTCAGATGAGCTGCTGGATGCAGGAGGAAAGAGTGAGAGAAAGTTGTGATGAAGTAATGAGAAGAAGTTCGCCATTACCTTCTGCCGGAGCTGGGTGGAGCTTAGGTGTTTCGCTCATAAACACACACATCACCCTGTCTGAGATTCGAACCCGCGATCCCTCAACCGCGAGTCCGCTACTCAAACCATTAGGCCATGTTTCTCCACACACAAATATGTTCAAGTCCAACTTTTTAGGGGAGAGGAAGAGGATAAGTCGATTAGATCGATCCCAGTGCAAAGATAGGACCTCATTTGCGGTTCCTGAGAGGATCAAAAGCGAATTCGACCTCGATGGAAATCGAACTCAAGGTAAAGATACAGAAGTGCCGCTGTCCATTTCATCCGTCACGCTAACAGTTCAGCTATTTCACCATCTTCGACGAGCCACATACTCTTTTACTCTTTTACTTGTTTCAGTCATTTGACTGCGGCCAAGCTGGAGCACCGCCTTTAATCGAGCTAATCGACCCCAGGACTTATCCTTTGTAAGCCTAGTACTTATTCTATCGGTCTCTTTTGCCGAACCGCTAAGTTACGGGGACGTAAACACACCAGCATCGGTGGTCAAGCGATGTTGGGGGTGGGGACAAATACAGACACACAAACACACACACACACACATGTATACGACGAGCTTCTTTCAGTTTCCGTCCACCAAATCTACTCACAAGGCTTTAGTCGGCCCGAGGCTATAGTAGAAGTCACTTGCCCAAGGTGCCACGCAGTAGGACTGAACCCGGTACCATGTGGTTGGTAAGCAAGCTACTTACTATACAGCTACTCCTGCGCCTATAACTAAACATTTATCAGTTACAAGAATGGAGTGAAGGTACACATTTTTGAACAAAAAATAGAGAGAGATAGAAAGAGAGAAAGGGAGAGGGACAGATGAAATAAGAAAGGGAGAGAGAGAGGTGGAGAAAAGAGGAGAGGAATGGTTATTTGGTTACTTTGCATGCAATAGACTTTCGTTGCCCTCTTTTAGTTCCTTTATATCCAGAAAGCCATTCTATATTACTTTAAATCCAGGCATGAAGTCTATGTAATTAAACTGAGAAGAAAAGGTGGAAGATATGGCTTTCATGCTTTTCCTAATAGCTCAGCACTCTTTGAAAGAGCTAATCTTTTTTGTGTGGAGGTATATGGCCTAGTGGTTAGAGCAGCGGACTCACGGTCGAGCGATCGCTGGTTCGAATCTCAGACCGGGCGATGTGTGTGTTTATGAGCGAAACACCTAAGCTCCACGCGACTCCGGCAGAAGGTAATGGCGAAATCTCTACTGACTCTTTTGCCACAACTTTCTCTCACTCTTTCCTCCTGTATCTTGCAGCTCAACTGCGACGGACCGGCGTCTCATCCAGATGGGGAACCTATACGCCAAGGAAACCGGGAAACCGGCCCTATCAGCCAGGCGTGGCTCGAGAAGGAACAAACAACAATCTTTTTTGTACAGTACTCTGTAACATAGTTACATACAATATTATTTCCTACTGTAAGCACGTGGCCTGAAAGTTTTGGGGAGGGAGCCAGGCGATTAGATCGACTCCAGTACGCAAGTGGTATTTAATTTATCGAACCCGAAAAGAAGAAAGGCAAAGTCGACCTTGGCGGAATTTGAAAGCAAGAACGTAATGACGGACGAAATACCGCTAAGCATTTCACCCAGCGTGCTAACGTTTCTACCAAGTTACATATTATATTGCTTTATGTCTTTAAGACCACAAATGTGTAAGATAGACATGTAAAACCGTAGAAACTCTATAAGAACAGGGACTGTGCCAATACCTTCGGCTCCGAACCGCTCACTTATATTGCTTAGCCTCGATCTCAACAAAATTTCTAAATAATTATCGAATTGACGGACAATAAATGCATTAGATTCCTCATCTAGGCTTTTCTTACTCTTTTAAGATCATAAGATACGAGGTGTATCAAAAAGTTCCCGGACAAGTTCTTATTTTTTATTGCCTATAAGGGGCTAAACACAGAGAGGACAAACAAGGACAGACAAACGGATTAAGTCGATTACATCGACCTCAGTGCGTAACTGGTACTTAATTTATCAACCCCGAAAGGATGAAAGGCAAAGTCGACCTCGGCGGAATTTGAACCCAGAACGTAACGGCTTGACGAAATACGGCTACGCATTTCGCCAGGCGTGCTAACGTTTCTGCCAGCTCGCCGCCTAGTTCCCGGACTAGTTCTGTAGCGCACCAACCGATGGCAGCTCAGCGTCGCGTGCGTCGTGAAGGCTTGTGGTTTCCTTCACGAGCCGGTGTGCGAGTGACGTCGCAAGTTGCGAAAAGTTTGTTTTTGTGATCACTTGTATGCCTTAATCTGCAATTTATGTCGTGGACAGGAACAAAGAACCGACGTGAAATTTTGCGTTACACTTGAGAGGTATCTCTACAGAAATATTGATCATGCTTACGGCAACGAGACAATGGGTCGTACGCAGTGTGTCGAGTGGTACGGGCGCTTTAGAAGCTGAAGAATATCCCTGGAAGACGAAAGACCTGCCGCAGAGGTGATCCCCTGAAATGTGGAGAAAATTCATCAGCTTGTGCATGAGGATCGAAAGGGATCAACCATTGACGTTTCTGACGTTGTTGGTTTGTCGTATGGGTCCGTGCAAGCAATCCTAACGTCCGAAATGAACAAGGTAGAAAATCCTAGCACTACCAACTTTGGCGAAAGGAAACACCCGCAAGATCGAGCATCGAAATGTTACATGAGACACATTTTCTTAAAATTACATCTCCCGCTCTCTCAGAAAGAAGTGGGTGGATATATTGGAAAATGTTGTGTGTAGCCAAAAAAAAAAAAAAAAGAAAGAAAAACGAAAACGGTGAGGTGGAAATCGAAAAGCGTTCGATCTTTCGACATTTGTACCTCCTCATTCAGATTAAATTATGGTTAAATAACGACAGCAACAACAAGGACAACAACACTAACAATAACAACAATAATAACAACATCAGTGGTAACTGAAATCCCACAATAACGATAAGAAATTCTTTCTTTTATTCTTTTACTTCTTTCAGGTATCTGACTGAGGCCATGGTGGAGCAGCGCCTTGACGAGTTTTAGTGGAACGAAACGACCACAGCACTTAACTTTTTAAGCCCGGTACTAGTTCTATCGGTCTTTTTTGCCCAATTTCTTAGTTACGGGGGACGCAAGTACATCAACATCGATTGTCGAGCAGTGATGGGGGGAAACACAGACACAAAAATGCATACATACATACATACATACATACATACATACATACATACATACGTACATATACATACATATACATACATACATATATATTATATATATATATATGTATGTATGTATGTATGTATATGTATATATATATACATATACATACATATATATATATATATACATATACATAAATGAGTAAACACATAAATGTGAAACAAGGTGGAAAAAAGAGTACTCTAATACCAGGGGTAGAGTAATATGTTTTATTTAAAAGCAGCAGAAAATACAACAAAACCTGTTACTCTGAGTTTCACGTTCCCGTTCGTCGGACAGTTTTTGCTAGAATATATATATATACGAATAGCTTCTCTTCAGTTTGCGTCTACCTAATCCAATCTGCTCGAGGCTATAGTAGTGTGAAAAAATTTAAGATAAATCCAGGAATTTATTTTCAAAATTCGATTTTATTTTTCTAGTTATGCTATTGATCATTGATAATGTACCTTAAACGATTTCAGCTTGATTGGTGGAGATGCGCGGGTCTGGAAGGGTCTGAAGCAGGAAAAGTGATGTTTAAGCTTAGGCGTGCTGATATGCAACTACGAAACCTTGTTGATAGAAGGAAATTGTGGACCGCATGAAAATATTGATTTTCGGAAATTGGTGCCAACAGCGAATATGTTGATCAGAGGAAATCGGTAGATCACAGGAAATTGTAACATGGAAGGAAAACGCTAATTAAGTTTCTTGATCATCGTTTCTCGTTCCATAGTCTAAATCGAACTTCAAGCAATGAGAACTGAGGTAAAGTTGGAATTAATGTGTTACTAAGTGTCATTCCTTTAATCTTCCAAATCCATTTTCAGATGATTAACTACGGAATTAATGATATAACATATTTTCGTTTTCATAGTAATTTTGCGATTTCGAGTGTCGCAGCCTTACAGCCTGAAGGAAGTTATCAATGATTTTGTGTCCTCTAACAAAGCACATAATTTTCTCTTCTTCATTGTATTTAGCTGCGAATAAATATCAATGAAGAGAGAAGTTTGACTTGCAGATTTCTCTCTCTAGGAGAGACTTTCTTGTTGGAGGTGTTTAGCAGAGTGTGTGTGTGTGTGTATATGTGTGTGTGTGTGTGTTAATGGAGTCGTAGGGGCTTTGTCTTGACGTATGGAGTATTTTGGTCATCGTTAGACCTAACAGAGCGCTCCCCTCTCCAGATTTTACCAGAGACAGTTCCTTCCAGAAAGAGAGAAAGCGGGTGGCAGAGATACACAGATAAAAAGACTAACGGAGAAAGAGAGAGAGAGAGAGAGAGAGAGAGAGAGAGATACATATATACATAAAGAGTGCCATATAAATGAATTGATAGAAAGATATTTATATATATATATATATTTATAACATTTTTTGCATTCTTCATTTTATTGGTATATATATATATATAGATATATATATATACATACATATATATATATCTATATATATATTCTTTTTCTATTCCTGAGTGTTATACTAATACATCGGTTTGTTTTGTACACCACATGTCTTCGCCTTTTGTTGTTTTCGTCAATATATATATATATATATATATATATATATATTATATATATTATATATATATATATATATGTGTGTGTGTGTATGTATGTATGTATATATACGGAGAGGAAGAGGGAGAGAAAGAAAGAGAGAGAGAAACAACTTGACTTCATGGCATGTTTTATACAATAATGAAATGAAAAGCAAATGTAACCGCGTTAATATTTGAAATCGGAAAGCAAAGAGACTTTTGTTCCAGTCACCGAAACGATTTTCTCTAACGCCCCTATAAACAGAAGCCAACTCACCTTGAAATCATTCTTTGCCTTCTTTAGTAAATGTGGGATGTTTAGGATAATGTATTTATAGATACAGTAAAAGAAAATGACGGGATTGTCAAGGGATCTGTAATCTCCAGATATAGACACATACACAAAGATACATTTATACATATAAGAAGATAAACATCTACATATAACATATGGCCACGTACAAATCTAAGCAAATATGCATGTAGATTCAACCACATCTATACAAATATGCACATACGAAATTGTGTTGAAAAGTATCTAGCACTGGGTAAAAGAAAATGCAGGAGGATCGGTTAATTGTGATTTTATTCAACATATTCCCCTCTCAGATTCACACACTTATTGCAACATTACTTCAGTTTTTCTAAGCCCTGTAAAAGAACACGGCTGGTTGGTCCTCCGGCCAGGCCCTTCGCCATATTCTTAAAAGCAGGATCTTTTCAGCAACCGCTCGTAGATATAAACACATCTATATATATCTACATGTAGGCGTATATACATCTATACATACATACAGACAGACAGATAGACTGGCATAAATACATAAAAACACCCTGTTGTTGATGTTGAAATTCCAATGAAGAAGCCATGGATCTAGATTAGAAGCCTGCTCTTTATTGGCAAGAAGTCTTGAAATAAAACTGAATAACAACTGACATACATACATAAATATATTCATGTATACATACATACATACATACATACATACATACATACATACATACATACATATATATATATATATATATATATATATATATATACATATGTAAACCCATACTTGATAGTATATTATACTTGGTAGTACATAATAGTTGCAAAACGAAATATTGTGTCCTTACCAGAAATGAATATGTGTGTAACAGTTATGGATGTGTTTAATATGTAAATTGTTCTATTCAATAGTTTTACACCACTTTACCTGGAAGATATTTTAAGTAATGTGTTCGTGAATACTTGTTAGGTTGGATGTGGTACTGATGTGGCAATGACACTTGAAATAGTATATACAACCATTGCCTTTTTTTTGCTGTCGTCGAACGCATTGTTTACAAAAACGTATTCATTTAAGACACATTGTAACTTTCAGTGGTGGCTCTGAATTTTATAGGATATTTAAAGTAATAAACATAAAAGATATATACACAACTACACATTTATAGAAGTGCTTTGCATCATTTCTATTTATCAAACTCCGCTCGAAAAGCGTTATCCAACGCAATACAAAGGCAGAAAACATTAGCCCAAAGTGACACGCAGTAGTATAAAACAAATCACACGGTTTCATAAGCATGCTGCTTAAACAGATAGCCATGCACGCCTCTAAATGCAAGAGTTAACTCATAATTATACAAGATAAAAAAATCTTTCCATACAAATCTAAAATTTTATTTTTCTAAGCCAGTGCGGAATGTAATGTCACATTTACATATCACAACACAATTGATACAACTATGTCCTCTGTCACAAACATAAAGGTTAACCTGGTTAGTCTGCACACTAGCGAAATAAAAAGTAATACCAACAAAAGCCGTTTGGCATCGAACAGTTAGGAATTTCATAACTATAGCATTATCTTCGATCAAGTCTCCAGAAAGAAAGACACCGGAGTTAGTCAACGGCATTAAGATTTAGTTTTAAAGCAACACATTAGGAATATAAATAATACAAATCTATCGAAATCAATAATTAGAAATAGAAAAACGTGTTTTTAGCTCTGTGTCTCGGATTTTTCTGCTTATTTCTTGTGAGATTATAGCCATGCCTGTCAAATATGTCATTATTTAAAACCTATATAAACTACGCACTCTTGTTTTATTTTTAAAATTCCACAAAGTCTTGAGACAGAATTTTCTCAAAGAAGTCAAACAATAAGGTGTAGATTTATAAGTAAATGCCAGAATAATAAAAATAAAATAACTAAAACAAAAAGAAATATATGTTATGGATATTATTTTTGCAATATATTCAGAGGTGTATTATCGATTGTGAATCCTCTTCGATTGGAGAGGTTTAAGCTGTAACAAATCTATAACTTTATCTTCATGTTTTGTTAAATGAATCTCGAAGTACGCTAAAATTAAGTACCTCTAATTAGTTTTAACGTCCCAGTCACTACACATCTATAAAACTAGTGTATCTACTTCAACATTTGTTGTTAATCTTAAGGTGGCGAGCTGGCAGAATCGTTAGCACTTGGGAAGAAATGCTTAGCGACATTTCGCCCGACGCTACGTTCTGAGTTCAAATTCCACCGATGTCGACTTTGCTCTTCATCCTTTCAGGGTCGATAAATTAAGTACAAGTGGCGTACTGGTGTCGATCTAATCCACTGACCCAAAATTTCAGGCCTTGTGCCTAGAGTAGAAAAGAATCGTTAGCACTTAGGGAAAAATGCTTAGCGGCATTTCGTCTGTCTTTATATTTTGAGTTCAAATTCTTTCGAGGTCGACTTTTCTTTTCATCATTTTCGGGGTCGATGAAATAAGAACCAGTTAAGCACTAGGAGCGATGTAATCGATTTACTCCCCATCCCGAATTGCTGGCCATGTGCCAAAATTAGAAACCAGTACAATATCGGAAGACGGCGAACTGCGAGAGCCGTTTGGAAGCTTAACGTCATTTCGTTCATTTCTACGTTCTCAGTTCAAATTCTCTGTGCCCAACTTTGCTTTCCATGTTTTCGGCATGGATAAAATAAATACTAGTTGAGCACTGGGGTTACGGTAATCGACTTCCCATCCCCTCAAAATTGTTGGTCTTATACTAAAGAAACAAACGATTAGTAGAGCGTGGGACTTCAATTTCCGGCAAAGTCAACTTCGCTTTTCGTCCTTCCGAGTTTAACAAAATAAGGTACCAGTGAAATAATTGGGTCGATGGGATCAAACAACCACTCGCCTCAAAGTTGTTGGCATTGTGACACTGCCAGAAGAAATAATCGAAATACAAGAAAAATACCTTAGATTACATCTTATGGATCTTTAACCTCCAGAGTTCAAATCCTGCCGAGATCAGCTTTACCTTTCATATTTTCCAACCAAATGCTGCGTCTTATGATGTGAACTAAACGGGTGCCAAACTTATCCCATATTTCCCACCACTTCGATAATTGTAGCCATGCGACAGAGTATATCATAATATTTTAATATAATTGAGGAAAGGCATGAAAGCAACACAATCCCATTCCCATCCAGACCGAAATTCCATTCTCTCTGTTCTTCCTCCCTCCAGAAAATAAATCGGTGAATTTTTGTGTGTATTTGTATTTTTATATATTTTGTAGAGGTAAGAAAACAAATCGATGTTCAAACGATCTCTCTGTCCAACAAAAGAGGAGACTGACAACACAATGAAAATACTTGAAAGCAGAATGGAAACCCACATTCAACATTATATTCATGGTGAGTGAACTGTCTACAACAACGTCAATATCAACAGAATTATCTTTATGATTCTCGTATACATAAAGGATATACATACATATGTATGTGCGTGCATACACGCACACGCACACACACACACAAACACACACACACACATATATATATACACACGCATACGCACACACGCACACACATATATATATATATAAACACATATGTATACATATGCATACTTACATACACACGCGCGCATATATATATATATATATATATATATTTAAACATATATTTAGAAAGATAAATAGATAGATAAATGGATAGACGGATAGATACATACATACATATACTTATATAGATATAGACAATATATATCTGTATGTACATAAATATGTATATATATATATATATATGTATATATATATATACATATACATATATATATATATATATATATGTTGTGTGTATGTATGTATATATCTATGTATGCATGTATGTATTCGCGCACGGGCAAATTTACTGACCAGCATATAAATATGTAGATTTGTGTGTGTGTATGTGTCTGTGTGAGAAATGAATCTGCTACAAGGTAAGCGGCCATTTATTATTTTTTTTATATTACGTTTTTTGCATGTATATGTTGTATATGATGCGTTTGTGTGTGTATCTGTTGTTGTGTGTGTTTGTGTGTATTTCTGTATGTCACCGCAAACATACATAAATGTCCAACGTAGCCATTACGCTTTCCTTTATTTTCCTGTTTCTTTTTTTGTTTTTTTTTCACGTGATCTCATCCTCGCTCTTTCTTTCTCGATATATTTTGATCTTCGGCTAACAAAAGAAGCAAGAAAAAGAAGAAAAAAAACTACAAAAAAGAAAAAATATAATACTACATATACATATATACATATGCATACATATATATGCATACACACACACACACACACACACACACACACCACACACACACATATATATATGTGTGTGTGTGTGTGTGTATGTATATATGCACATATAGATATATGTATGAGAAATTTTACTAGCTAGTTAGTGTTGATGGCTGGAGTAAAGTTCAGCTATTGTTTCGCACAGCCATTACAGCGGTTTGGAACTATTTGTTAGCTAGGAAATCAGTTTTTGGTTTCGTGTTGGTCTTTAAAAATCGAAAAACTAAAATGAAAAACAAATCGATGATAAAACAAACTACACTAAATGAAACAACATTGTCTGGCAACAGTCGTGATACGCCGAATCCTTCGTATTGCCACTCTCAGTTCCAATATGTGTCTATGAAATGTCGTCGTTCAGTGAAGTTTTTTCGGTTGTAAAGTCACTAGGTCTTCTTTACAGCTTTGCACACTTTTCTTTTCATCATCTGACGCTCTTACTCATTGTTTCGTTCTTTCTATCTTTATTTCTCTCTGTCTCTCTGTCTCCCTCTGTGCTTCTCTCTCTCACTTTCTCTTTCTATATATACGTTATCTATGTATTATAATACATATGCACGTATATATATAATATATATACATATATTTATAAATATATATATATATATATATATATATATATTGCGCTCACATACACACACACATACATATCGTGTGTGTCTGTGTGTATATATATATATATATATATATATATATATATATACATATCTTTATATATATAAACATACGCGTATAGCTACATACACAGGCATATATGTACGCATATATAAGCACGCACATACATATATGCGCGTATGTGCGTGTGTCTGTCTTTGTGTGTGTAAATGCATTTAAATTACATACGTATATATATGTGCGTGTACGTGTGTCTTTCAAGTGTGTATTTATATTTGCGTGTGTATATGTATCCATTTGCTCTATCTATAACGATACTGTTTATCTAACATCAGTTACTATTCATCTCACTACGTAGATCTCTTCTGCAGGAAATAATATAAAGATTTAACTAGTTTTATATGTATGCATTCCTCTGTCATTTTTCTAGCATATATCTGCTTATCTGGTCTCTGTTTATCTCTGTCTTTCGACTATACACCTGTCTAGCAATCCATGTGTATACATATATATATACTGCACATGCTTCTCGGTTCCATTTATTTACATTATTTACCTTAATACACATACAGAAGATTATGCACACACATGCACACATATACACACACATTTATTTATGTGTGCATACATACATGCGTATTCAACTGTTGACATTTATTGAAACATCTTTTATCCATTATATTGGTTTGTTCACATGTTGTCTGTCAGGCCGGCGGTTAAATATATATGTTACGCAACTATATCTACGTTTATTTGTGAAGCTAGTTATGAGCTGTTATGCTGTATGACATACACTGCCATATATACATATATATATATACATTTGTAGATGCGAGCTTAGATGCAATATATATTTCTTTATTACCCACAAGGGGCTAAACATAGAGGAGACAAACAAAGGAATTAAGTTGATTGCATCTACTCCAGTGCGTAAATGGTGCTTAATTTATCGACCCCGAAAGGATGAAAGATAAAGTCGATCACGGCGAAATTTGAACTGAGAACGTAACAACTGTAGTCCTATATACACATCTATTCGCATACGCAACACATACATACATAGATACACACATAGACAGACAGACAGACAGATAGATAGATAGATAGATGATAGATAGATAGATAGATAATAGATAGATAGATAGATAGATAGATGCATATATACATACATATATACAGGAGCACTCCGTCGGTTACGACGACCAGTATCCCAGCTGATGCGATCAAAGGAACAGCTTGCTCATGAAATTAACATGCAAGTGGCTGAGCATCCCACAGATACAAGTATCTTTAATGTAGTTCTCAGGGAGATTCAGCGTGACACAGAGTGTGGCAAAGCTGGCCCTTTGAAAAACAGGTACTACTCATTTTTGCCAGCTGAGTGGACTGGAGCAACGTGAAGTGTCTTGCTCAAGGACATAACGCGTCGCCGGGAATCGAACTCACGACCTTATAATCGTGAGTTGAATGCCCTAACCACTTAGCCACGCGCCTTCAGATACATACATACATACATACATACATACATACATACATACACACACACATACATACATACGTACTTACATACATACATACATACACACACACATACATACATACTTACATACATACATACATACACACATACATACATACATACATACATACATACATACATACATACATACACGCACACACACACATACTTACATACATACATACAAGGTGGATGCCGACTCGTAACTGAGTAACATCACGTTCAAGATACATTTCGCTCTAAGAAACATCTGAAGTTAACAACCCGCCCACAATCGTTGATGAAGTCTCGTTTGCTTCCTAAAGCCCGCTAGGGGATTTACAAGTCACTCCACACCGACCACATATCAAGTCCCATCCCAGCAACAGCAGCCAAGCTATAATACATGCGCGTAATTGTTACACATCGAACTTTGAAAACTGGTATCCATATAATCGATTTGCCTCTCCTCACAAATTGCTGGCCTTGAACTAATATTTTAAACCAATATCAGGATTGATATACATATATATATATATATTATATATATATATATATATATATATATATATAATATATATATATATATATATATATATATATATATATATATATATATATATGTGTGTGTGTGTGTGTGTGTATGTATGTATAAAAAATATATATAAAAATACAAAATGGGACAAGAACGCAAAATATTCAAATAGACGACACAAAAAACGGACGGGTCATTCGAAGTCTCTAATCTTCAGTCAAGAATCGGATCATCCTCGCAATTTCGGCTGATTAATCTTGAGATTGCTCCGATCTGGCCAGCTCCAAGGAAAAAACTTAGCTACGAGCATTAGATTTCTTGGAAAAAGGATCGAATGTATACGAAACAAGGAGAGAAAAACGGACGATGTTACACGAATATAGATACAAAAAACAAAAAGTAATACGAATATAAATACAAAAAACAATAATAATAATAATAATAATAATAACAGGACAAAAACAACGGTCGTCTTTCGACTTTAGACAGTTCAACTTAGCTGGCGTATTTGAAAAATAATGCCTTACGGCAGGTGGAAACAATCGATGTTTTCGTGGCGCTGGTCAGAAGCCGAAAGGCTATAGTTGACCGGCACTCACATGAGAAGAGAAGAGAGAGAAAAAAGGGGCAAAGGAATTAAAGAGAGGGAGAAGAGAGAGAAAAAGAGGGACAAAGATATTAAGGAGGTGGAGCAGAGAGAGAAAGAAGGAATTAAGGAGGGGGAGAAGAAATAGAGCGTGCCAAGACTGGCGGGACAAAAGAAAGGCAAGTTCAGTGAAGTGCAAAGTAAGAGAGGCGGAGAAATGTGATAGAGTGGGCAAAGAGGAGACCAAAGAATCAAAGAGGCGAGAAAAGAGAAATCCATAGTATGCAGAAGCCAGGAGTTTCAAAGAAAGTAAGAAACCACCTAACACGGACTTTGTTCATGCAGCCCGTAAGTGGAACAATAAAAGTATTCAAGACTTTCTCAAAGTTCTATGTGTAACAATTACCGTTGTTGTAATCCAAATTTCCAGTGATGTTGCTTTATGTCTTTGTTAGAAACCGGTTCTTTTTACTTGAAGGAAAGCGACTGAATATAAAGGAGAAAAAGGCGTACATGTGTAGTGGTCTACGTAGATAAATAGTTTGAATGATCTCCCTAGCAAGAAAGATTATAGAGTAGCCTCCCTTTTCTTAATTTCTCGAAGCATCTGTGTTATGAGACGTGATTCTTAATTATTCAAGAAGCTTGGCATTCTCATGGAAGTTTCTAGAATGTCCAGTGTTCCATTAATAAAAACAACTTGCTAACCCAACTCTTCGTTTCTTAGTCGATTAGACTTAGAGCCATTCACGACATTGCTATGTCCGTCTGTTTCTCTATGCCATATGACTGAAAACCACCACTTAACTCTTATTTCTACATTTTCTATCTCTGAACTTTCTTGCATCGATTACATCATTTAACAGATTCTAAATTTTGATTTTATGTATCATCATCGACCAGTAAATAAGATATATTTTTATTTAGTAAATATATGTCTTCAATTCATTCTTCATCTCTTTATGAACTATTGTAATAACCTACACGCAGCCACATCGTCACCTTATATATTCCCACTACACATGCTTGCATAAAGGCATTAATATGCAAATACATACATAAATACTTACATATATAAGTAAACAACAGAAAATGGAAATTAACAAAATACTTTATTCAAAGTCACTACAACTGTTTCGACGAAATCTATGACGTGTAGTCCAAAGGTGAGACGTCGTGCAGTCATTATATTACATCCCTGGTGTAGAATGTGCCTCGTCAGGTGATTGTATAAACAAGTTTTGCGTTATATACTCTCGCCATTCACTCAGTTTAATAATGTATGCCTATAGTAATGAGTGATTACAGCAGTTCAAAGCCAGGACTAAAATCATTGATTCAGAGAGAGACAGGATAGGCTGACAGTCAAAGTACAAAATACGTAGATAAAAAAAGGGGGAAAATAGACAAATGAAATCAGAATAAATATATAAATAATATATAAATAATATACAAATGTGATGGCGCATAGCTTAGTGATTGAGATGGAGCATCGGGCTCACAAACAAGAGGTTGTGCGTTCGATTCCCGGAACAAGCGCTGTGTTGTGTTCTTGAGCAAGACACTTTGTTTCGCGTTACTTCAGTTCAGTCAGCTGTAGAATTGAGTTGCCACGTTACTGGTGCCAAAGTGTGTCGGCCTTTGCCATTCCTTTGGATAATATCGATGGCATGGGCAACTGCAGGTCTTCTATAAACAACCTTGCACGGACTTGTGCTTTGGAGGGAATTTTCTATGTGCAATCCCATGGCCATTCTTGACCGAAAGGGGTCTTTACCCATTAATATATAAATTTGAGGAATTTAATAGGCGCAGGAGTGGCTGCGTGGTAAGAAGTTTGCTTCCCACCCACATGGTCCGGGTTCAGTTCCACTGCGTGGCACATTAGGCAAGTGTTATCTTCTACTACAGCCTCGGGCCGGCCAAACCCTTGAGAGTGGATTTGGTAGACGGAAATTGAAAAGAAGCCCGTCGTATACACACACACACACACACACACCACACACACACACACACACACACACACACACACACATATATATATATATATATATATATATATATATATATATATATGTTTGTGTGCGCGCGCGCGTGTGTATGTATTTGTGTATCTGTGTTTGTCGCTACACCATCGCTTGAAAACTGATTCTGGTGTCTTTACGTACCCGTAACTTAGCGATTCTGCAAAAGAAACTGATAGAATAAGTATTAGGTTTCCAAAGAATAAGACTCGGGGCCGGAGTCAAATGACTGAAACAAGTAAAAGAATAAAAGAATATATTACGATCAGGGAAAGGAAAAGTTAGTATGCACATATATTGAGTTCTTTTCTCGAGACGACATCCTGATATTGGTTTAAAATGTTAGTTAAAGGCCAACAATTTGTGGGGAGGGGCAAATCGATTATATGGATTCCAGTTTTCAAATAGAACTTATTTCATCAATCTCAAATGATTGTTCATTGGTTGATACTAATGGCAATGACTGTAGGATAAGGAAGTAGCGACATTTTTCTATTGATATTCCCTAATGTAACCATATTTTATCTGGATAACGAATATATTCTACGGCGCCAAAAATTTAAGACAGTTATTATTATTATTATTATTACTATTATTATCATCATCATCATCATCATTTTCATTAGCATCTTCATCCAGTTTTGTTTCCATTTCTTGTTGAGTGTTTTCCTGACACCTAGGGCAGAGAAATGTACTGTATACATTGGTAGGCCAGAATGTTCATTTACAAAGTCATGTGGTAGAGAAAAAGAAGTAGACAGAGAAAAAGGAAAAAAAAAATAGAAAAGTATAGAAATAAAATAAAGGAGGAAAAGAAAAGAAAATTCACAGCGCCGATGCTCTTCTCAATACGTGTGACCAGTTACCAGTTAAGAGAATCTTTAGCACTTCCTGCGTGGATGGTAAACCAGGGATCATTCTTAAATAATTTTCAGTTCTTTTTTTGATCATTCCAAGAGCTCCTACAATCATTGGTATTGGAACCGTCTTGAGATGCCACATCTTTTCGATTTTGATTAGTGAATCTTTATATTTTCTGAGTTGATCAATTTATTTTGCCGATATATTGTGGTCTGTCTTTCACAACAATATATGATGGGGAGTTTGAAATCACAGGAGAAATGTTGAAGATATCCAGTGATGCCAAAATCCATGAATGCAGTGTGCTGTTAAAGGCCTTTTTATAATCAATCCATGCGGAAATGAGATTTCTGCGTTTGTAATGGCAGTTCTCAAGAATCATACGACTGATTAAGAGTTGATCTTTGCATCCATATGAGCCTCGTCGGCACCATTTTTGTTCAGTGAGGAAAATATCGTTCTGCTCCATAAATTTGTATGTTTTCTCCACTAGGATGGATATTAACATTTTATTCGTGGTAGACAGACATGTTATGGGCCGATCGTTTTGGGGAAATTTGGTTTCATTATTCTTCGGGAATAGGTAAGTGATACCTCTTGCTAACCAATCAGGTGTTTTCGTAGGATCTCTCATAATTTCATTGAATAGCTGGACTAACTTTTTGTGTACACATAGGAACGAGGCGAGCCAGAAATTTGGCACCTTATCATTACAAGGAGATTTTCAATTATGAACCTTCGTGAGTGTCATCCTTAGGTCTGCTATTGTGATGTCTTCCCATGTTTGGTCTGGTAAGTTTTGGTACGATCCTTCTGTGTCTCTAATCCAGTCTGCATTTTCATTGTAAGTCTTTTCATTACTCCAGATATTTTTCCAGAATTGTCAACTTCTTCCATGGCAGGGGCTGGGGTTTTAACGGTTGCTTCCCTATTTCTTTGTAGAATTTTTCGCATTGACTGCGAACAGCTTATTTTGCTTATAAAATTTGTTTCTCTTCTCAAATCTTTGTATTCTTTGAGCTTTTTGTTGCAGTGTTTCTTTTGTTGAAAGCAGTTCTTCTCTTGGTGAGAATCTATATTTTATCTTCTTTCTTTCTTTTCTGGTTTTTACATCGTTTCCACAGATTAGATTATTCAATATTTATATTTCACTTCCCATTATTTTAATCTATTTTTTAATTTTATTTTTCCAGTTTGGAATTCTTCTAAGGCTTTTATGTCTTTGTTTTTTCAGAGACTTGCAACTGGTTTCAATTGTCTTAGCAACTGCGTAAATAATTTCATTTAATTCAGTGAAATCTGGTTTTAATTCTTGTATGATTTCTTTTGTTACAGAGTTTCCAATTTTAATTTGTTTTCTATTTTGGATTGTATTTAAGAGTTTATGAAGTAGTTCTCTACTATGCTTATTGGCGTGTCTTACAACTGCAAGCCTAGTGAGGCTTTTCTGCTTCAGTTCTATCTTAGACTCTCAGTGTTCTTCAGTAAATGTGTAGTTTTCAAATATTATATCTTTATCACTTTAACTCGCTATCTTTATCAGGTTCATTAAAATTTATTTCTCCAGACGTTTGAGTGTTCTGGTTAGATGGCAGCCTTTCAATTGTGATTTGTGGAGAGTTGTTCTCTTTGGTTCTTCATTTCCTTTCTGTCTTACATTTAGGTCATTTTCCATTGCGTGCTTGATTGCGGTTGTTTCACTATCTGTGGGTCTTTTATTTCTGAAGATATCCCTCCGAATATTTGCTAACTTGTTTTCGTCCATATATAGTCTGCTGTCTTGATTTCGTATAGTTCACATTTGGTAAGAGTTTGCGGTGTGTTTCTCTTCAGATAGCCTGCTTAATGCATAGTAATAGGCATAAATTACTTCTGTATACTTTTCGCGGGTCTATTTTATCCCCTTACACTTTTCGTTCTGTGGTGGATGTGGTGGTGGACTTGAAGGTTTCGAGATGGAGCGGTTCCTGTTCAAGTGACCATCCAGATTCGTATTCAGAGAAGAGTTTGTGCCAGTTTCCGGTTTTAAATCACTTTTAGTCATCCACAGCCATCTTTTTTCTCTGTCTGTCTTATCTTCAACATCCCAATGAAATTGACCATGCATCTTTTGTTTACCCACCTATTTTCAGTTTCATTCGTTTTCAAATTCTTGTATAGTGCTTTATCTTTGCAATCTTTCATCCTATACAAGCTTGACCTTCTTACTTCTAATAATGACGGTTCTGTGGCATTTTTTACATACCATGATATGTTGTTTTCTGCTGCTCTAATGATGTGTTCGCATCAAATAAGTCCTCTTCCCCTACTTTTTCTTAGTACATACAATCTGTCTGTGTCACTTTTGGGTGGAGTGACCCGTATCTAGTTAGCCACTTCCTTGTCTTTCTGTCTAAGCTGTTTAGTTCGTCTACTGTCCATGCGATTATCCCTGCTCCATATCTAAGGTGTGAAACCGCCCAGGTATCGATAGTTTCGATCATATTCCGTCCGTTTAATTTCGACTTTAGTATCAGTCTCAGTCTGCACAAGTGCCCCACCTTACACTTTTCTGTCTTTTGTTTCTCCATCATTTTATCAATTTCCCAAATCCCCAAGTACTTATAGCCCGTCTCTTCTATCTGCTTTATAACCTCCCCCGACGGTATCATTAGTCTATCCTACATTTGATTTTGCCTCTCTTCAATACTAACACACCACACTTTTTCAGTCCGAACTCCATTCTGATATCAGCACTGAAGGTATACACCGTATCAACGAGGGAACTGACTTGGGCTTCAACTTTGCCATAAAGTTTGAGGTCATCCACGAATAACAAATGGTTGATTTTTTGTTGGCGGTTTCCAATACATACCCAGCTTTTGCTTTCCTCAGAATCCGTGTTAGTTTTATCAAGCACAGTACAATGATCAGTGGGGACAGGAAGTCCCCTAGAAAGATGCCCCTCCTAATTTCTACTGAACCTAAACTTCTTCCGTATGCTGTCAGGTCAGTCTTCCAATTCACCAAACTTTTTCGTAGCAATCGCTCAACATTCGATGCAGTACCAAATAAGTTCCTACATTCCATAATCCAAGAATGTGGTATCATATCGTACGCCTTACGAAAGTCGATTCATGACATGACTAAGTTACTTTTGCTCCTCTTGCAGTCTCTAAGTACAATTATTATTATTGAGTGAGAGAGCAGTGCATGCCATCAAAGTGACACTGGGGTAAAATATACGAAGCCCAGTATACCCATCATGACTACCCGTCTGATAAAGGTACACTAGGCACATGCATCACAACCATATGTGCGCGACATGGTGATCTCATATCAAAATAAACAGCACATGACCTTGCAAGTGGGGCCCAGTTAGAATTTTCTTCAGGTCGAGTAACCCATCCCACTCTAAAGGTCCCTGAATAAGGGTTGTTTAAGGATGTTGAACGAAACACCCATGTTTCCAGAGGTGAATTATTCAAACCCCAAAGAATCCCTCTCAACACATGGCTATGATGCTCCCCCACTAATTCTGCTCGTGATCAGAGATGCACATATCGTCAGCCACTAAGGGACATGCTCAACTGATTAAAGTCAAACAACTGACAAGCAAATCTGTGGTATTGAGCAGAATATTTGTTGTAGCCCATCTTTTATACCAAGACAAAACAATGTACATGATAACACTTCCAATCAGTTAAGATCAGAAGCCATGAGAGCCACTGCCTGGTACTGCATCAGGGCATTTATTATTATTATTATTATTATTATTATTATTATTATTATTATTAGTAGTAGTAGTAGTAGTAGTAGTAGTAGTATTATTATTATTATCATCATCATCATCATCATCATCATCATCATCATCATCATCATCATCATTATTATTATTATTATTATTATCATTATCATTATCATTATTATTATTATTATTATTATTATTATTATTATTATTATTATAATTATTATTATTATTATTATTATTATTATTATTATCTTTATCATTCTCGGCCTTTTGGCTAAGATCAAAGTGTATTATTATTATTATCATTATCATTATCATTATTATTATTATCTTTATCATTATCATTATTATTATTATTATTATTATTATTATTATTATTATTATATTATTATATTATTATTATTATTATTATTATTATTATATTTATATATAATTATTCACTTCAGTCGTTAAATACTAACATATAATTTTTTATTGCTTTCTTTTTCCGTTTTGTATTTTCTTTTTTTTTCAAACAAAATAATATTGCGAAGAGAAAGGAAGAAAAAAGCGAATGGTATTCCCAAAGATGAAAAGATGAAATGGCCAAATCAAGAATGCCTATCATCAAATTTACATTAAAAGTTAGAAAGAAAACCATTGAAACAATCAGAAATATCCCACAGTGGCAATAAACTTGAAATTAAACGTTGTTTATCTATTCTAAAGTTGGTAAATTCCAACAACGGGAACCCTCAACGATAAACCAGAAAATGGTCCCCAGCCGCAGCATTACGAGTTTCTGTTCTTTTTTTTCTGGTAAGGTGTTTATCTCTTTACCAATCAGAACTGAAATGATTTCAAAGGAACTTTCAAATGATGCAAATGAGTGAGTGAGTGAGTGTGTGTATGTGTATATATATATATATATATATGTGTGTGTGTGTGTGTGTGTGTGTGGTGTGTGTGTGTGTGTGTGTGTGTGTGTGTGTGTGTGTGTGTTATATTACTTGATGTAGCAAAACATTATGGGTAAATGTTGGAAAAATATTAACCGAATCCCTCTTCGGTATATCTGCAGAGAGGAACACTTAGCACTTGAGATAAACTGACGATACACATTTAAAAAAGAGGGGAGCTAAAAACAAAAATCAATATTGAAAGCATTTCCATTCCATTCAGCTCTTTTAAATCCACTGCTGGTTAAATGTGAAAACTCACCGGCTTATCGGTGAGGATTGCATTCCTATCTGTTCATGTCATTTGCCCATTTCTGGATAAGTATCTATGGTTGTGAATATATATTCGTTCAGAGATTTATTATTGCTTATATATATATATATATATATATATATATATATATATATATATATTACTTATATACGTGTGATTGTGGGTTCGTGTGCTTATCTGTGCCTATATGTTGCCTAGATGCTCATTAAACTTCAAAGTTACACAGATGATCCTCGAACAAAATGGCGCATTGAGATTCAGTCATCAAGCGTAAGTTCAATTGATCTTTTTTTTTAAAAAAATGTCTTTCATAACATTTATTTAATATTTATTTCAAACATTTTAGTTCATGACTTCGACAAAAACAAAGATTTATAATATACAAACGAGTGTTTATTTGTGTCCATCAAGTATAATATATATATCTATGTATATACATACATATATGTGTGTGTGCGTGCGTGCGCGTGTGTGTGAGTGTGTGTGTGCGTGTGTATATATATGTATACATACTCGCGGATATATATATGTATATGCATATATGTATATATATATATATAGATAGAGAAAGAGAGAGTGAGAAAGGAGAGAGTTGTAGATAGTTGTACATGTAAATAGATATATGGATATATATATATATATATATATATACATCTATATATATATACACACACACACATTCGTATATAACTGTGCATATATGCGCACGTGGTTACATTCTTCCGGTCATTTTATATTTTGTGTATTTTGTGAGAAGGAACGCTATACCCTACTTAGTGGTTTCATTATTTGAATTATTATTATTATTATTATTTAATTTAACAACATTATTACTTTTAGCAATAATAATTCTGTTGAAAATTACAATGTAGAACATTACATTTAATCTCTTTCGCATTAAAGAAGGTATCGAACATCGTAAAACTCCAATTGCATAAACGTATTTCGATCTTAGCTGGATATCTTCATTTTTGGTGCCGGGTTTAAATGTTTTTTTAAGAGAATCAAGATATATACATATTTTGCTTTACGAAAGGAAGTGAAAGGTGGATTAATTATGAGATTAAAAATCGATTGCAGTTTTCAAATCGGAAAAGTTCCGAAAGAGAAAAGCCATAGAAGAGTCTATCATTGCTGAAATCAGATAAATAGATAAAGAACCAGAGGTAGATCGCTGAAAATATGCAGTGATAAAGAAGTTTACTTCCTAACAGCGTGATTCCTGGTTCAGTCCCAGTATGTGGCACCATGCATAAGTGCCTTCTACTATAGCCTCCGGAAGACTAAAGGTTTGTGAGAAACGGTAGAGAGAAACTGAAAGAAAAACATTAAATCACACATACACGCGCGTGAATTCAGCCTTATCAGTGCATTTGGTAGACGGAAACTGTCACAATTCCGTCTTTGTTTCAGTCATTTGACAGCGGCCATGCTGGAGCACCGACTTCAGTGGAACAAATCAACCCCAGGACTTATTCTTTATAAGCCTAGTATTTATTCTATCGGTCTCTTTTGGCGAACGGCTAAGTTACGGGGGCATAAACACAACAACATCGGTTGTCAAGCGATAGTGGGGGACAAACACAGACACACAAACATACAAACACATAATACGACGGGCTTCTTTCAGTTTCCGTCTGCCAAATCCACTCACAAGTCTTTGGTCGGTCCAAGACTATAGTAAGAAGACACTTGCCTAATTTGCTACGCAGTGGGATTGAACCTGGAACCATGTGGTTGGTAAGCAAGCTACCTACCACACACCAACGTCTGCACCTATATATATATATAGATATACATGTGAGTGTGTATGACTGTGTGTCTGTGTGTGTTTTGTGTCTGTTTTCCCCCACCCCACCCTGGTGAAAGAGACGGAAAAAATAAGTACCACGTCTTAAAAAAGAAGTGCTGGTGTTGATTCATTCGATGAAAAATTTGTTGTGGCGATGCTCCATCATGGCTGCCGTCTAATGACCGCAACAATTAAAAGATAAAATAGTCTGAGGTCGTGTTACTCGACTTGTCATTCTGTATCACCCATTTATTGGCCGAATATGCTAATTGAGCAATTACTGGTTATAAATATATATAAAAAAATATTAACAAAAACTAAATAAACGAAACCTTAAACAGATCTCGGGATGATCATTGGGCTACTAGTATTGGGTCGAGTCATAAATAATTTCAGATTTTTGGAAATTTCGAACTTCAAAAGTTTAAAATTGAAATGGAAACTATCGTTTTATTAAAATAGCCTCATGTATCATTCATATTGAAGCAGTGAAAGAGTGCACATCATAATTTAATATACTTCGCTCACCTAAAATGGGTGAATTGAGAGTGCATATTCGACGTGTGATGTAGGAGTTTAAGAATAATTAAAAAAATGCCACAGAGACAGCTAAGAATGTATGCAGTGTTTGTGGCCAAGGTGTCATTACTGACCGATCAGTGAGAAACTGGATTTTCAAAGTTTCAAAGTTTCGTTCCGGAGATTTATCATTGAGACCTCAACTCAGACCAGATTTCATCAGATTTCAATCAAGATGCTTTAAGAGAATCAGTACAATTCAATCCGCCGAAGTCGACTTTACCTTTCATCCTTTTGGGGTTGTTAAATTAAGTACCAGTTACGCACTGGCGTCGATATAATCGACTTAAAGGCGGCGAGTTGGCAGAAACGTTAGCACGCCGGACGAAATGCGTAGCCGTATTTCGTCTGCCGTTACGTCCTGAGTTCAAATTACGCCGAGGTCGACTTTGCCTTTCATCCTTTCGGGGTCGATAAATTAAGTACCAGTTAACCAGTACTGGGGTTGATATAATCGACTTAATCCGTTTGTCTGTCCTTGTTTGTCCTCTCTGTGTTTAGCCCCTTGTGGGCAGTGAAGAAATAGATATAATCAACTTAATTCCTTTCTCTATCCTTGTTTGTTCCCTCTATGTTTAGTCCCTTGTGGGCAATAAAGAAATAAGAAACTTTAGCACGCCAGGCGAAATACTTAGCAGCCTTTTGGCAGTCCTTACATTCTGACTTCAAATTCCGCCGAGGTCAACTTTGTCTTTTATCCTTTCGGAGTTGATACATTGAGTACCAGTTGCGTACTGGGGATTGATATAATTAACTGGCCCCCTCCCAAAAGATTTCAGGCTTTGTACCTAGAGTAGAAAATTATATTAAAGGCGGCAATCTGGCAGAAACGTTAGCACGCCGGGCGAAATGTTTAGCCGTATTTCGTCTGTCTTTACGTTCTGAGTTCAAATTCTATCGAGGTCGACTTTGCCTTTCATCATTTCTGGTTCGATAGATTATGTACCAGTAGCGTACTGGGGTCAATCTAATCGACTGCCTTCCCTCTCCCCAAGTTTAGGGCCTTGTGCCTAGAGCAGAAAAGAATATCATTGAAAGTGATGAAAAATGAGTCTAACTGATCAATCGTTCCGTTAGATTTGACGAAGTGATTTCTTCGCCATTTGTGACCACATTGATGCCACCCTGGAGAAGTGTTTTCTATTATAGTCGTGGGTCAATAAATGCCTTGTGGGCGAATTTGACAGACAGAAACTATGCAGTCGTGTTTGTTTGTTTGTTTGTCTGTGGACATGATATCTGAAGAACCGCAGAATGGATCTGGATGAAACTTTCAGGGATGTTTAGCCTCGTGATTGGCACAAACTGATTAGATTTTGGGATCGATTGGCTCCCGGACAAGGATTCTGGATTATTTTTCCTGTTTTTTTTGCACGTAATTTTTGAGAGCGGTCCAATTCACTTTCAGTATTATCGTTTGCGAGAACAGTCGAGTTTATTTCAGATATTCCCATTTTAACTGGCTAATAGTTAAGAGGACGTTGGTGTTACCTTGGCGGAGGTTTGCGCTCTCTGAGTGCTTTTGTTTTTATTGGTTTTAGTCAGAGGCTGAGACCATGCTAAACGCCGACTATGAATGTGATTGAGTTTTTCTGTACCTTTTCTAATTAGGCAGAGTGTTGGACGGAGCTGTTCCTCTTTGTGCCTCGCGCCGCGATATGGTTTCATCTGGTATCTCCGATAAAAAAAAAAGTTTTCTAGACGCACTTTGAAGACCACAACATTTAGACTTCGCAAATCTCTGAGGGTGTTTAGCTGAATGCTGAATAATACTGGACCCTGAGACCCAAGCTGTTACAATTTTGGGTCCTTATTCTACATGGAGAAGACGAGATCTTTGGTATTATGCAGTGCCGATCGGTTCGGTGGTTGATATAGCTTTCAGTTCCAAAGTTAGGAGCTATATTTTCTTTAATTAGTTGTGGCTGGTTGAAAGTAATGATGAGACATGGCTCTAAAACCAACCAAATCTTTGATACGATTGCTTGAGCAGAATGATAAGAGAAAACACATAAAGCACAGATCCCCAAATAAAAAAAATGGTGTGATTGGTTCCAATGTGGCGTGAGTCTTGACCATAAAAAGAAACATCAATTTATGGGAGCTGATTGATTATGATGTTTCTTGGCTAAAAAACCGAAAGGGAGGTAGAATATTATTTCATCAGGTTAATGGATTCTGAGTTGGCATGTGAGAGGTTGTGTTGTTCTGTTCAAAATGAAATTCGGATCGGTTGGGACGCGCCTAGAGTGAGGTAAGTTAAATTTATTGGTGAGTGTGACCGCACGAGAGGGTGACACTTACAATCATATATGCATATATATATATATATATGTGTGTGTGTGTGTGTGTGTGTGTGTGTGTATATGTATATATGTATATATATATATATATACACACACATATATAAATAATTATACATATATATATATACATATACATATATATGCATATATATATATATAGAGAGAGAGAGAGAGAGTCAAAAATTGTGAATCATGGCTGTCACCACTACTACATGAACCCCAAGATTGCAGAATTTAATGCATGAAAGTACTAGTTCAATCAGAATGAACATTTAACATTCTACTATTTTATTTTATTCTATCATAATATATTATCTTATAATATATCGTTATAAGATTGTAAATAAAACGTGAAAATCAGACAAGGTTGGAATTCCTTTTATTAATATATTCTTCTATACACAATCACACACACCCATATGCATATCTATCTATCTATCTATCTATCTATCTATCTATCTATCTATCTATCTATCTATCTATCTATCTATATATATATATATATATATATATATATATATATATATATATATATATATATATATGGCGTAGGTGTGTGGTAAGTAGCTTGCTTACCAACAACATGGTCCCGGGTTCAGTTCCACTGTGTGGCACCTTTGGCAAGTGACTTCTTCTATAGCCTCGGACTGACTAGAGCCTTGTGAATGGATTTGGTAGATGGAAACTGAGAGAAGCCCGTCATATATATATATATATATATGTATAAGGGTGAAAAGGAACCTCTCAATAGAAATATTCTCCTGAATTGAACTGCAACTGCTAGCCGTCACTGACCATTCAAAATACAACAATCAAGGCACTCCCAAATTTTTCCACCCCCTCTCCTCATCAGCCTTCTTCTTCTTCTACCCTACCAAGAATTCACAACGACCTCGAACACACAAGTGCAAACAAGGGAGTCAGAGAAAGGCAGAATGCCACTTATATCTGAACACTATACAAATATTCCTTTAAAAAAACTTTTCTTCTAATTTTTCTAAATTTAATTATTTAATCGTTACAGTTGAAAAGGTCTCAAAATGACCGAAACCGGTACTGAAATGTTCACTATAAAATTATTTTAGCATTTTCTATTTTGACTTGTTTTTTCATATATATATATATATATATATATATATAATATATATATATATATATACATACTTACATACACACACATATACATATAATTTGATCATGTGATTGACCAGACTATCGGATGTTGCTATACATCGTTGGTTACGATGCGCTTCACATGTATTCAGCTTTTCAATGTTGTCTACTCCACTGGCTACAGAGCAGACTAACAGCTCACTCCTACCTGATCGGAAGGGTAGAACATCACGAATTTACTCATTTACCGGAGGAGTGGACTGGAGCCACGTGTAATTAAATATTTCGCTCAAGGACACAATGGGGAGCCGACCCGGGGATCCGAACTATTATCTCACGATTCTGAATGCAGTGCTTCTGACCACAAGATCACGCGTCTTCATATGCACCCTGACCCGTAAGTATGTGAATTTGTGAATTTGTGTGCTTGTGTGTGAGTGCGCCTAATGCAAACACACACACGCCTACACACCCGCACACACCCATAAAAAACACATACATACACATAATCGATCTAGGAGTGGCTGTATGGTAAGTAGCTTGCTTACCAACCACATGATTCCGGGTTCATTCCCACTGCGTGGCACCTCAAGCAAGTGTCTTCTACTATAACCTAGGGCTTACCAAATCTTGTGAGTGGACTTAGTAGACGGAAACTGAAAGAAGCCCGTCGTATATATGTATATATATACATACATATCTATATATATATATATATGGTGGCTGCCCCCACGTTATCGAGTATGGCCATTGCGCGAAGCTTAATCAATGTTGTTAT
>NC_043010.1:23660646-23723146 GCF_006345805.1 Octopus sinensis | reverse complement strand
CTGGTAACAGATCATACAAACCTGATCTTCCAAGCTATCATTTCTAACTGTAGAGCAGGCAGGAAATCCTGCGTTTATCGGGTGTCGTATCTCTGCCTTTTTAGAGACAAAAACGTAGTCTATAAATGCCGAGTAGTAACACCACGCTCCCACAAAGCAAGGGTCTATTTTCGCAGCACTGCTGATTTGAAATCCAAATTGTAAATTGTCAACCTTCTTAGCGACTTATATACACCGCCTCAAATACCCAAACGTTTCCTATACTTTATCTCAGTCCATCGTATGTCGGGCTACCCATATAATACTACCCGTGGCATTTGTAAATTGTGTGTAAGGGAGTTGCTAACCATCCTTCGCAACCACAACCCCCTCGTTACTTAATAGATTCTCAGATGTAATACTCTCTTGTAAACACAGGTTATATTCATCGTTTGCCCATTTTGTTAAATCTGTGGGATAACCTTAAAGAATTACTGCGTTGCACTAGCAATTTATCCCTCCAATAAAACCAACCTTTCTACTAAATTATTCCTTTTTTAATTTTTATTTTGCACATTTCTACTACCTAACACATCTCAACCCCCTTACAATCACTCAATCTTCTATCTCCTCTTCAAACAAAACCACTTTCAACTATCCAACTGCTATTCATCCTTCTCCCTCTCTCTATCCACCTCCTTCTATTTACTCATACACTTTTACATACCGCAGTCCTCTCCATCCGTCGCCACGCCACATTTATTATTTGATTCCTTCTCCGGCCTAAACCATCTAGCTCTAACTACTGCTGCCCTGACTACCAACTTACCCCCTCTGTGTTCACCCCCCCCTGTATCTTCTCTCATACTTACCTACGTACATTATTAATCTCTCTCCGCCGGCAACCCAATTGCTTTTTTATGAATTCCTTCTTAGCCACGCTATCAGCATCTATTAGTTAAACCCTTTCCTCCCTCTAATAATCACAGTCACAATGTCCCCTAATTCTATAGCCAGTATCCTTAAATTTTAACATCTATTTACAAACCCAACAACATCTGACCACCCTTCAAATACTACCCATCTTAACCCTCCTACTCACCTCCCAACTTGTCATCTCTACTACTACCTCTTAATACTCTGATTGCTAATCCCCACCCCATCTTCCTGAACTGATTACCTTATTTCCTCTCACCCTTCCCTGCTTTAACACTCCCCACACCTCCACCGAGCCACCTACTTCCCCTCTCTGATACTGTTCACTCTCTACATTTAAACTTCCCAGCATCATGATCTGAAGTGTAAGATCTTATTTCTACCCTGATGAAGGAAGCTCGATTTATCCAATGTTTATTTGATTCCATTACTGGCTGCATACTTTCGTGAACTAAATCTACCAGCAATTATGATGGATCTCCGAAACCCCAGAAACAGTTTTCGGATTTGTAACCCCTTTCATTTTCTCTGTCATTTGTACTCTGCTAGTATATAAATATCTCTTTTATTTACACATGGATATTCATCCTGTGAAAATTTTCAGTCTTTGCTTTCTTTCTCTATACATGTATATATATTTTGCATAGCAAGAACAAACCCAAATCCATGCTGTTTTATTCTTTTATTCGTATACAATTTTACTCTCTGTTTTATATATATTTATTTCTTTATTGCCAACCAGGGGTTAAACATTGAGGGGACAAACAAGGACAGACAAGCGGATTCAGTCGATTGCATAAGGGGCCCAGTACGTAACTGGTACTTATTTAATCGATTCCAAAAGGATGAAAGGCTAAGTCAGCGTCGCCGAAATTTGAACTCAGTACGTAGCGGCAGACGAAATATCGCTAAGAATTTCGCCCGGCGTACTCAGGATTCTGACAGCTCGCTGCCTTTCTCTTATATATAACTAGCAGTATCGCCCGGCGTTGCTCGGGTTGTAAGGGAAATAACTATATAAGCATTTTTAGAGAGTTATAGCTAAAAAATAGGAAAAAAATGCATTCAAAATTGAAAAAAATTAAGGTAAATTTTTTTTAAATCGTTGACACATCGTAGATATTTTTAGAGAGTTACTTCCCTTATATAAAAGCGAAAAAATGCATTAAAATGGAAAAATATGATGGTAAATTTTTTTTAAATCGTAGACTCATCGTAGACGCGCGCTAATACCCAGAAGGGCTCGATATGAATCACGACTATAAGATACACGCTTTTGGTTAAACTGCACCGCAAAATGTGGGAGTAGTTACGAATCTAAATCGTAGGAGACAGACACACAACTTCACTCTTATATAAAGATGCTTTTTTTTTCAGTCATAGAGTTAGATTTATGAAGGTCTTCAGTAGAAAATCCTTCGAATTCTGACTCGCTGCTTGATATAATGAAATTCGTATCCATTTTTTGTCAGAATTACAAATTTTGAAAACACAATAGGAACAAATTTCGGAAAAAAATCTCCCATAATTCACGGAATTAAAATTACAATTCGATTTTTGTACAAAAGTGTAGTTGAACTCTTTACGAAGTATAATACGTGTTTTCACGAATGTACTAAAGAGATTTACTCTGATATTCTCATTTAAATATGAATAGGTAAATTCGGGCGGTTTGGTAACGAAAGGGTTAAACGGATGCATACATTTATTAATAACTATATATAAGTGTCGTCTGTTTATACATAAACACTGTTTCATACTGCAATTATATATACATATATCTATATATAATATTATATAATAAAATATATACAGAGTAAAATAAAAACCAATTTACCTTTTCTGTATTGTTATAGCAAATGTGTTGGAATGATAAGTGAGTTGTGTTTTGGCGCCTTTTTTACTAATAACAAACACACACGTGTTTGTATGTAGTTGTTTGAAACGTTTGTGTTTGCCACTCTCCTATATGTATGTGTATGCGTGTGTGTGAGGAATGACACACACACACTCACGCACGCACACATGTACATCAATGCTTTCGGAGTGAAATATTAAAATATTGAGTTTTCTCGAATTTTGTCTTAATTGGTGGTAAAATTGAAAGAAATTTTTTATGGCATCACCCACTGGAAGTACTCTGAAAAATCATGGGTACACTCTAATTGAAGAAATTGTGTGAGGAGTAAGTCGTTATGTATTTATTTGTTTCTGTTTGCTGTTTTTTTTTTTAGTAGTGGTTTAAGGTACACTTCTCTCGTTTTATCGAATTAGTTTCACTTTACTTGCAAAGAGAAAGTCGTAGAAATGAGTGATAGCGTGAGTGAATGAGATCGCTCCCTTTTTGTGTGTGTGTGTGTGTGTGTGCGAGTGCTGTAGCTCACATTAAGAGAAGCATTTGACTCATACACCACAATGTGAGTTTTCTGTAAATTTTGCTTAATTGGGGTTGAAATTTTAAAAACTGGACCTGGCATGACCCGATGCATTCTACTCTTAAAAATGCTAGGTAAATTGTAATTGAAGAAATCCTATATTGTAGATTTCTATAACTGACAAAGGGAGGCAGATAAAATCTGCCTTTTATAATAAGAGATAATATATATATATATATATATATATATATATATATATATATATATATATATATATATATATTTCTTTATTGCCCGCAGGGGGTTGAACAGAGAGGGGATAAACAAGGACAGGCAACGGGATTAAGTCGTATACATCGATCCCAGTGAGTAACTGGTACTCATTTAATCGACCCCGAAAAGGATGAAAGGCAAAGTCGACCTCGGCGGAATTTGAACTCAGTACGTAGCGGCAGATGAAATACCTGTTTCTTTATTACCCACAAGGGACTAAACATAGAGGGGACAAACAAGAACAGACAAACGGATTAAGTCGATTACATCGACCCCAGTGCGTGACTGGTCCTTTTTGAATCGACCCCGAAAGGATGAAAGGCAAAGTCGACCTCGGCGAAATTTAAACTCAGAACATAGCGGCAGACGAAATACCGCTAAGCCCGGTGTACTAAGGATTCTGCCAGATAGCTGTCTTTCTCTCTAATATATATATATTTCTTTATTGCTCCCAGGGTGTTAAACATGTTTTCTAAGATAAAGGTTAACAAAAATGAAAAAAAAAAATCCTTTTTACTGCATTAAAGACAGACAACGGGATTAAGTCGATTACATCGGCCCCAGTTCGTAACAGGTACTTATTTAATCGACCCCGAAAAGGATGAAAGGCAAAGTCGACCTCGGCGGAATTTGAATTCAGAACGTAGCGGCAGACGAAATACCGCTAAGCATTTCGCCCGGCGTGTTAACGATTCTGCCAGCTCACCGCCTTTCTCTTTTATATATATTGCTAGAAAGAATCACTGAAATGTGTCACTGTTGATGCAATGTGAATCCCTTGTATGACTCTTGAGCCCCGGCAAAGATTTGCTCATTTTATTGCATAATGCACACTTGTGCTGATTGGCAGAAAGAACAGGTGCCACAGTATGGAGTCTTTTGACAATCCGGCCACCAAATTCATCTAACAAAACATAAACAGCTTCGTAGCATATAGGTGATGACTCACGTCTCCTATATTCCACGCATTGAAACTAAACCCGAGATCACGTGGTTGCGAAACAAATTTCTGAACCGCATGCCAGCGCAAACTTTGTTTTTGACTTTGTCTAACATTCATTTCTGCTCCCTTGTCTACCGCAGAAATCATATCGGACAGCAGGAATGGAATCAAAATAATATAACATAGATCAATACCTTTCTCTGATCAATCCATTAAATAGGAGCACTCCGTCGGTTACGACGACGAGGGGCCCAGCTAACACGATCAACGGAACGGCTTGCTGGTTAAATTAACGTACAGGTGGCTGAGCACTTCACAGACACGTAGTTCTCAGCGAGATTCAGCGTGACACAGAGTATGACGAGGCTGGCCCTTTGAAATACAGGTACAACTCATTTTTGCCAGCTGAGTGGACTGAAGCAACGGGTAATATAGTGTCTTGCTCAAGGACACAACACGCCGCCGGAAATTGAACTCTGGACCTTACGATCGGGAGCCGAATGCCCTAAACACTAAGCTACGCACCTTCAATCCATGAAATACTAACAAGTGGAACTATAGTACAAGGATGGTAGCACGCCCCATGCTTTCGCTGATAGTTTTGGCTCCTTTTATGGTCACAAGTACTCACACACACACACATACACACATATACGTACCTACAACCTCTTGTACCCCCACCGCGGCCGTTGATTTACATGAATAAAGATAAAGAGGATGCAACAGCTGGAAGGAGAATAGGAATTGTATCGATACAAAACAGGCGATCACTTTCAGTTCAGCAGACTCGTGAAGTGTGAAATGAAAAGCCATGTCCAAGTATGTAGTAGTAGTAGTAGTAGTAGTATTAGTAGTAGTAGTAGTAGTAGTAGTAGTGGTGGTGGTGGTGGTGGTGATGGTGGTGGGGGTGGGGGTGACGACATACCTGATCTGTACAAGTCGAAAGCACTTTGTATGTTTTGTTTGAGCGAATATAACGTGTTGAAAGAAACACGAGGAGACTGAGGTGTGATGCTCCTCCGAACTGTTGCTTTTCACAGAGTTGGACAAGACAACGATGTTAATAGTAGTTGGTAGGTATACTACGCTCTCCTTCGTTCTACCACACTAACCAACGATTAATATATAATTATAGAATGACGGCAATGCAAGATATATATCTGGAGACACCTCCATATTTGCAGGCGCTGATAGAAAATTATGTTTGTCTTGAAATAAGCCCACCACCACTCCCAAGACAAAAAAAAAGAAGAAAAGAAAAGGCTTCTCACATATCAAGTGTAAGAATTTTCCTAATCACGCGAGTTTATGTCACTTATGAAGAAGGCCGTTAGAGGGAGTTATAGGTAGTTAACCAGATCTACGAGAAAAATATAAAGCAAACAAAATCTCCTTGAAATCTCGCACTGACGTGGTTTGAAAAATTGCGATATTTGTTGCATAGTATGAGTCTTGGATTCATTATGTTTGATTAAAGTCGAGATGGTCATGGATAGAATATCTGCTGGATAAACGCTGAATTGGCACCGAAGTGTAACGACAACACATATATAATCTAATCGTTGAAATTATCTCTACTAAATGTTTTGAACTTATAGATGTATAGTATAGATGTTATGGTTAGGTGTAGTTGTGGCTTTGTGGTAAGGAGCTTGCTTCCCAATCCCATGGTTCTGGATTCAGTCCCGCTGTATGGCACCTTGGTCAAGTATCTGCTACTATAGCCTCGGCTCGACTAAAGCATTGTGAAGAAGCCTGTCGCATGTATATACATGTGTGTGTGTGTGTGTGAGCGTGTGTGTCTTTGTGTCTGTGTTTTTTCTCCACCCCCGCCAGAAGACCGGTGTTGATGAGGTTACGTCCCGATACTTAGCAGTTTAGCCAAAATGATCGATACGATAAACACCAGCTTAAAAGAAAAGAACGCATCCTGGGCTCCGTAAGTTCCCTCAAAATCCTTCAAGGCTGTGTCCCAGCATGGCCACAATTTAATGACTGAAACAAACAAAAAAATTAATAATAAAATTAATGATGCAGCAACCACCTGTCTAAACCTCTTAACATATTATTCCGTATATTTTCGTTCAGAGATGTCTAGTATATATGTTGGGTTGTCCGGAAAGTTCGTGCCGATTTTTAAAGGAAAGAAAAAGGTCAATAAATACTTGCCATTACATTTTTAATCAACCAAATATGAACCATTCTGTTGCACAATGCGCCTCCATCTCTCCTTTAACTTGAAAACACCCTCTTCCCAGAATTGAGGTGATTTCATGGTAAAGAATTCATCACGGTATCTTTTTACATCGTCCAAGGAATTGAAATGTTTACCATTAAGACTATTCTGCAGAGACCCGAATAAGTGGAAATCCGAAGGAACAATATCTAGTAAATATGGAGGGTGAGGTAACACATCCCAGCCGAGCTGCAGCAATTTTTGTCTGGTTCCCAAAGCATCAAATGCCGAAATGAACTTTCTTATCTTCCATTTTAAAGGGTTACAGAATTAACAGGTTATAGGAACATAAACCTTCTTCTACAAAAAGATAGCTTACACTGTGCTCTTAATGAAGGCATAGTCAAATCCTATTTTTAGACTCAACCATGTTCTAAAATAAGTCGAAAGGTAAGCTACTCTAAATCGGACAACCCAATATATTTGAAGGAAAATATACATAGGCGCAGGAGTGGCTGTGTGGTAAGTAGCTTGCTAACCAACCACATGGTTCTGGGTTCAGTCCCACTGCGTGGCATCTTGGGCAAGTGTCTTCTGCTATAGCCCCGGGCCGACCAATGCCTTGTGAGTGGATTTGGTAGACGGAAACTGAAAGAAGCCTGTCGTATATATGTATATATATATATGTATGTGTGTGTGTTTGTGTGTCTGTCCCCCTAGCATTGCTTGACAACCGATGCTGGTGTGTTTATGTCCCCGTTACATAGCGGTTCGGCAAAAGAGACCGATAGAGTAAGTACTGGGCTTACAAAAGAATAAGTCCCGGGGTCGAGTTGCTCGATTAAAGGCGGTGCTCCAGCATGGCCGCAGTCAAATGACTGAAACAAGTAAAAGAGTAAAAAGAGTACTCACTATACTCCGAGGTATTTGACCCTTATTTCTGACCCGAAATACTTCGTCCATGATGTTATTCCCGTTTTCTCTTATTGACAACCAGCAACTATCATTTCTATCAATAACTCCATAATAACTCCTGAGTGGTTCAAAATAATTTGTATAATAATTTTTTTTTCATGTATGCAGATACAACAAATAAAAAATAAGAAATATCTTTTCTGCATGGAAATTGGAAATAAAATGTGTATGTTAAAAGGTTAAATCACATTCTTACGACTTATGACGAAACACCACATTGAAAAAATGTGATCCTGGATAAACAATAAATGATATGAATATATGGAATGATCATAGTTTCAACCATGACCTTTAATTAGAGATCTTGTTCGTTAAACATGACCCAGGACGAAGCTACAGTAAAACTGTCTGTACCGCATCATATCCATATTGCACAACGTTGCTGTATTTGATACATGATTGAATTAAATATTTATCTGATCGATTTTCCTTACTGATTTCCTGTTTTACCAGTTCATAATGCTCCTGAAAGATTTCAATATTATTTATTTATTTATATATAGGTATTTATTTATTTTTATTTGTTGAATGAATATTTTACTTCGTCATGTTTTCTAAGATAAGGGTTAACAAAAATGAAAAAAAAAATCCTTTTTACTGCATTAAAGAAACTGGAGCCGAGCCAAATAAGTGCCTTCTATGTAATTATGAAGTTGAATAATGAAATACTCGAGAGGCCAAAAGAAGCGAGAGTAAATCTCTTACAGAAATATTCTTGAAAAAACAGATTTGATTAAGTATAATACTCGTCAAGTGTTCAATTCAAGTGTGTTGCCACGAGGAAGATAATAAAGTAATTGGCAGTAGTGAAGACATGAAGTTTCATCTTATTATACGTTGGAACACGCTGCCTAAGTAGGAGAGTCATAATAAATATAAGTGATATTAGTGATGGTTATAATAATAACGATATTTATTTATTTATTCTGAGGCGGTAGAGCAAGTTTAGTTGATTGAATTGACCTCGATATATCACTTTGTAATTATTTTATCAATTCCAAGTACGTTGTTGTTGCTTCCAAGGCAGCTTTGAAGTCAAAATCAAAGATGGAACGGAAGCTAGGAAACTCTGAATTCAGGAAGGCATTTTATCGTTTTGCCTGCCTTCTTATCTATCTCGCCATCGAAAGCATTTGCGGCGTTGAATTATAACTGGCACCGAAGTAACAAATGCCTATCTGCCAACCGACGATAGTAAATTCCATTGGATTAACGCCCTAGTAAATCTTTAGCTAGTTTTATACTGGAGGGATCAGAACTCAGAATAAATTACGACGCTGTACAAATTCTCCTGTATTCGACATTTATAACTTATCAGTTTCCTGGAAATTCCATTTTGCGAATATTCTCGGTTGACACTTTATTTTATCGACCCCAGAAGGATGATCTGGGAAGTTGACCTCAAAGTGATTTGAACTCTGCAAAGAGTCGATAGAAAACACCATCAGGTATTACAGTTCTATATTTAAGAGATGAGGAATTATGTACATTATTTACATATGACGGATATTAGCCCTCATCTTGTTTGTTGTTAACACAATGTTTCGGGTGATATACTCTCCAGACTTCATCAGGTGTCTTTGGGGAAATTTCGAACCTTAGGAATGAGAATCCAAGTTCGAAATTTCCCCAAGACACATGATGAAGGCTGGAGGCTATATCAGTCGAAGTATTGTGTTAACAACAAACAAGATGAGAACATATATCCGTCAAATGTAAATAATGTTAATAGTTGTATTCGATGTCAAGTATTGTCTTCGATGTTCGAAGGATTCTGTTAATTAATCGCCCTAAATAGTGGATTCTGATTTAGACTCAAGGTTAGTAATATTGAAGGAGGTGGTTACTAGATACCATCGACCCCAGTACTTGACTGGTACTTTGTTAAATCGATCCCGAATGGATGAAAGATAAAGTTGTCGGAACAAATAATGCAACACTAACGATTTTTGCACGATGTTACATGATGTTTCCAACACACACACACTTTTATATATATATATATATATATATATATATATATATATATACAGTTTTTCTCGGAAAGTTGGACCTTTCGCGACACTCTTAAAGCCAGATACTTTTCAGCAACCCCTTGTACACACACACAGAGACACACACATACACACAGATATATATATATAACTATATATATATATATATAATATATATATAATATATATATAATATATATATATATACAGTTTTTCTCGGAAAGTTGGACCTTTCGCGACACTCTTAAAGCCAGATACTTTTCAGCAACCCCTTGTACACACACACAGAGACACACACATACACACAGATATATATATATAACTATATATATATATATAACTTGTACATATATATATATATAATAACTATATATATATATAACTTGTACATATATATATATATAACTTGTACACACACACAGAGACACACACATACACACAGATATATATATATAACTATCATTTCTATCAATAACTCCATAATAACTCCTGAGTGGTTCAAAATAATTTGTATAATAATTTTTTTTTCATGTATGCAGATACAACAAATAAATATATATATATATATATATATATATATATATATATACAGGGACATACATGCATATATACACATATATATACATGATGCTACAATAATAGAATAGTTTTTAGTTTTGAGAAGAGTTTTACGATTGAACGGATAGTTGCTTGTACTTGTAGTTTTCTTTTTTCTCCCAACGTTATTCTCAACATATTTTGTTGCGCATGCGCAAACGTACTACCTTGTGTAATTGTGATAAAAACCATCCGCCATTATAGTTCATTAATCGGCAGAGAAGTTATTTAGTGGTTCTGTACCAATGAAATGAAGCAATAAAGAAAAACTAGTGATTTATTTAAACTAATCTCGTGAGAATTTTCTCGCTAAGTGACCTTTATCATTTGAAATATTGCAAATGTCTTCGATTTTTTGCTGGAAATGGGGGTCATTAGAAGAATAGAGGTGGTAACGTTTAATAGCTATATTAAGAAACAAAACAATTCTTTAGAGAGAAATTTTTAGTAATTACGAAATTTATTGTAAATGTAAATATCACATCCACACACACACCAACACAAACGTAATAGCAACAACAACAACAATAATAATAATAATAATAATAATAATAATAATAATAATAATCATAATCATAATCATAATCATAATAATCATAATAATAATAATAGTAATAATAATGACGCTGATGATGGTGATGGTGCTGATAGAGAAATCCTAAAATATAGCTAGGAAGAGATAAGAATAAATTATCTGAATGTAACTTCCAAGGAAAATAATAATAATAATATTAGGATAGAAATAAAACAATGGTGTAGCAGTTGTGAAAAAAAAGGTCTCTTTCCTAACTATTTTGGTTGAGCTAATTTCGTACTTCTGAATTCAAAATGGCGCGGAGTTTGACATTGATTTTTTTCCGTCTACCCTGGCTGTCGAAAATATACAGGAGTCAGATACAATCTGCGATCGAAGATATTTGGCCCTAAGTCCTTATTATTCTTTTCTACTCTAGATACAAGGTCCGAAATGTTTGGAGAGGGGGGGCAGTCGATTAGATCGACTCCAGTACGCAACTGGTACTTAATTTATCGACCCCGAAAAGATAAAAGGCAAAGTCGACCTCGGCTGAATTTGAACACAGAACGTCATCATCACCATCATGGCTTGGCTTCGCGAACGAAGATTAGGAAGGTTGTCCACGTCGTCTGCTGGTACGCACATGACTGACAAGTCCGATGCGGGAAAGGAAGGTCCGCGAGCAGTGTCCACAGACGAAGGTAACATCCGGTGTGGTGTCAGAGGAGGCTCAGGCCTTCCTCCTGCGTCTCTTGTCTTTATGCGCGTCTTTTCTGTGTTCTTTAAACTTGTTGACCGCGTTGAAGATCGTGTGACGCCAGGCATCACGGTCGCAGCCAGGTTTGTCCAGCATTGGTGGTCGACATCACATGCGGTGAGAGACTTTTTGAGGCAGTCTTTGTAGCGTTTCTTCGGGGCTCCTCTCTCAGGACTCAGAATACAAAGACAGATGAAATGCCGCTAAGCATTTCGCCCGGCGTACTAACGTTTCTGCCAGCTCGCTGCCTTCCTAGGTCCTCAAAGTGGTGACACCAACATGATTGAAGTAGAGTAATTTCACCTAGTCTCCCGAAATTTTTATCCGAACAACGACAGAAATAGAGAGCACGTGATGAAGTGCATACCTGGAATGAAAATAGTGAATGTACGATTATCTCTTATCTTTTACATGTTTCAGTCAACAGTTGCGTAATTACAGAAAAGTATAAAACTATGTTGTCAAATCAGGATTGTCCCTGGCTGCCTATCTTTCACCTTCCCTCAGCTCTACCCCGAAGAATCGTTTTGGACTGGAGGTTATGGTGAGATACATAACCGTACCAGACAAGCTTTCCATTTTTTACCTGCGCAAGGAGGGGTTCCTGTCTGCTAGCGTATTTGTTGACTTGCTGCTTGACAAAGCTGCTCGTTTTGTGCTCTGTGTACGCGATGTGTAATAACCTTCTGAAGCATTTGTTTTCAAATGAATGGATTCTTTGCTCCGTGTCAGCTGTAAGAATGTATACAGAAGGATCGAAGTCACCAGGCTCTTGTACACTCTGAGTCTTGATGAAAAACAAATGGAATTTCTTTTCCATTTGTTGTTCAGGTTCGTCAGGGCAGCAGAGGCTAAACTGAGACTTGTTGTTATCTCCTTTTTAGATCTGTCGCCCTTGGTCAAAGAGGATCTTAGGTATTCGAAGCTGTCCACTTCATTCAGTCTCTCGTCGTTTAACATCGTGTTGTTACTATGAAAGCACCTAGAGAGGCATCTCAACGACTGGCTTCATTAGTTAAGTGATTTTGATGAAGATGATGATGATGATGATGATGATGATGATGATGATGATGATGATGATGATGATGGTGATGATCATGATGATGATGATGATGATGATGATATTTTGCTGGGTATGATGGAAAGCGTCGGCTGTCCACAGCCACCAGGTTAAGGTGACACTTGTTTACTGGTCATGATTCAAGAATCCTGCGAAGAATTCTTGCAGTCCCAAGCAATTCTAATTTTTGTAGGTGTTCTACCTTCACACTTGCAACAATCTTTTTCACCCATGGTGGTAGGTGAATGCTGATACTTCCAAGTGCACCAATCACTATTGGTATCACGTCTACTCTCTTCATTGATCACCAACTTTCGTATTTCCCACTTTAAATCGTTTTATTATTATTATTATTATTATATTATTATTATTATTATTATTATTATTATTATTATTATTATTATTAAACTGTATGCTTAGTGAAATATTCTGTGGTGACTTTTGTGGCTGTTGTCGATGTTGCTGTCGTTTAGCATTAAACCTACCCAAGATCGAAGTCATTCCAAATATGACCACCGCATTTTAGAGATATACTTGAACTGGACTATATCGTATGGCGTGTCTCGTTTAAGAAATTGTTGTGTGATCTGAAGAAAACCTAGCTGCCATTTTTACCAGTTCAAGTTACCATATAACGGCTCGCTCGTTGACCTGGGATTTCTTTGTGCATTGTAGTTAGAGGTCTGTATTCACAACAGCAGCGTGTCTATAGTGAAGCGTACATATTTACGAGAGCGGCGTGACGATAATGGTCTCAGATTTTGGCAATAGGCAAGCAATTCCTGGGAAGTTGATAAGTCGATTCCATTAATCCCTGTGTTCAACCGTTACTTATTTTATCAACCCCGAAATTATGACAAGCAAAGTCGACCCCGCAGCATTTGAACTCAGAACGTAATGTCGGAATAAATGCCGCTCAGTAATTTGTACGACGCGGTAACTATTCTGCCTGCACACCGCCTCGACGTGATTATAATGATAGGTATTCTTTGCTGATAGCGACGTGGCTATCGTGACGGGTCTATAATAAGGAGAGTGGTATGACTATATTGAGAAGTCTATATTGGCAATGTGGAGGCACATGGCCTAGTGGTTAGAGCAGTGGACTCGCGGTCGCGGGTTGGCGGGTTCGAATCTCAGACTGGGCGATGTGTGTGTTTATAAACAAAGCTCCAAGCGGCTCCGCAGAAGGTAATGGCGAACTTCTGCTGACTCTTTCGCCACTGCAGCTCACCAGCGACGGAAACCGAAAAACCGAGCCTATGAGCCAGGCATGACACGAGAAGGAACAAACAACAACAAACAATATTGGCAATAGCGACGTGGCCTTAATGGCGTGTATTGATAATAGTGGCGTAGCAATAGTGACACATGCTGAAATAAATTGGTGCAGTTATAGTCGCAACAGCAGTTGGGATAGAGTAGCTTGTCTTTACCTAGTAACTACAACTGTTTATCAAGAGATCTTTCTAGAAACAATCGGTTTCCGTCTTACTGAAATACATATATCACCCTAAAGTAAGGGATAGGTCAGCCCATTACATACAACGATGTACGGCGATATTTTTGCCACTCTTAGGGATACTTTTGCTGTAATTAAAGTCAATTATCATTCACCGAATACCCAACCTGGTGTTATCCGAATTCCTCGTGAGGAATACTGGTATCTCTTTGATACATTACAATAGCTTGGATATAACGAGGAAAATGATATGATTTTCTCAAGTTCATTAGGAGGGATAAGTTAATTTCAGTCGGCTTCCAGCGAAAATCGAAACTGTATTGTTGTAAGTGGGAGAGCACTCATGTAACTAATATTAAGTTATGAGAATTTCTGCTAGCGAAAACGTTAAGTGGATAAGCCAGGTGAAAATACGCTTAATTCAGTGAATGCTTCATCGATGCTTTTTCCCCATCCTTGATGCACGGAAGTTGAATAGAAGGTTGGAAGATTTCCGTTTCCAAATGGCAAGATCTGGTATTTTCACATAATCTTAAATACAAATGCGAGAGTTTATGGAGAAAGAGAGAGAGAAAAAAAAAGTTTTAAAGGGTAAACGATATCTTAGCAACAGTTGAAGAGATTTGTAGAAGTGCACGTGTGTAATTCCCCATTAGATATAGGTTGTTTATTTCTCTAGAGAACTAAAAAGTCTTAAAACCTAACTAGAAAACTAAAAATAATATTTAACTAAACCAAAAGAAACCAGCATTTTTTAGCGAAACGTTAATGAAAAGTTGTAGAATTCCTGTTTTCTTTTTTCGTAAAATATTAGTGACGTACGTGGATGGGTTAAGATAGGGCTAGGGTTACGGTTAGGGTTAGGGTCAAGCATCAAAATTGGTTGTGGTGGTTTTAGAGAGGTGGAGCGGTTAGCGTTCGATCCACAGCAGTTTTTACAAGTTTAAACAGAAATTATGAACAAAAACGTGTTGAGTAAAATCGTAAAGATATACTACTTTTTATTTTTATTTCAGTGATATTCTTCATAATGACAGTATTAAATGCATAAACATCCCAACATTTTATCAATTCCTTATAATAATCCTTCAAAAGTTTCAAGCTTTGCATAACAGAAACTAAAATTCAGGTAATGTTTAAAATGCAAAGTAATTCAGTCCATTGTTGAAATCATGTTCTTTTATTTAAAGCCATCAGTGTCAGGCCTAACAAGCCGTCTAGCTTGACACTAGTGTCTGCTCCTTAAATGCTTTCAGATTTAAGGACTAAAGCTAATAATCATAGCTGCTTCAATACCTCAGTAACTCCGTAAATATAGTGGAGCTCATTCCTTTAAAATAGTCGATTGGTAGAGTTGATAACATCGGATGAAATGCGTTCTAATATTGGTTCTGGTTCCCTGTACTCTAAGTTTATATCCCACCTTTCAATATTTTCAGGTCGATAAATAAGATTGTGACCCAGTGATATTCTGGATGTTCCACTGCGTCAGTAATAGGGATTAGGAAGTCTAGATTTGCTCAAATCTGCACATTCAGCTAAAGCGACAACTGAAAGTCTGTCACAATCTAACTTGTCATTTTAGATTGAGAGTTACGATCGTAGTTCGTTTTCCCAACGAACTTGTTATATATGATTGTACACGCCTAAATTTTATTCCACGCTGCTTCGTGCGCCTCCTGGTTGCCTAATTCTAGCTTGACCGTGTTTTATGCCCTTTCGCAAAAGTGATATTTGCAATTCGTATATACAACGACTGTTTTTAGAGGGTTGTGAATGAGTGATACTGTTTTTATACCTGACGAAGCCTTACGACACAGAAATGCATGCGTCCTACTGTCTGATGATATCATTGGCGACCATGTTAGTATTGAGCTATAGAAGCTTACGCTCGGCCTTACTTGCCTAGCTTATAGGCCTGGAAATATTATTATCGCTGTCCTTCCTCTCATTATTTACATATAAGGAACATTTTTTTCCATGTTAATGTTGAACTTTGCGTCATGTCAAAAAGAAATAATTTGCTACATCCTCATCTTCAACAAGACTTGGTTGGCTGCATCAACAAACTGGTAATCGACGAGTCACTGATAGAGTAACTGAGTGATGGCTCAAGTCATACACACTGCAGTTTTAAAGAAGGAAAAGACATATGAATGTTGTCTTACATGACCGCTAACCGGTGAGAGGATAATCATCAAAATACATTTTCCATATGTGTACACAACTAGGGTTTCACTAAGGTTTAAACTACGATTTATCAAAGATCCCGTGTACTGGATCAGTCCACTTAGCTACAAAGTAATATTATTGGCTTCAAATTTCGGCAAAAGGCCAGCAGTTTGAGAGAGAGGAAAGTCAATTAAATCGACTCCTGTGTTCAACTCGTACATTTTTATCGACCGCGAAAAAGATGAAAAGCAAAGTTGACCTCAATTGTATTTGAACTCAGAACGTAAAGTCGGAAGAAATGGCTATTTCTTTACTACCCACAAGGAGCTAAACACAGAGTGGACAAACAAGGACAGACAACGGGATTAAGTCGATTACATCGACCCCAGTGCGTAACTGGTACTTATTTAATCGACCCCTAAAGGATGAAAGGCAAAGTCGACCTCGGCGGAATTTGAACTCAGAACGTAGCGGCAGACGAAATATCGCTAAGCATTTCGACCGATGCGCTAACGCTTCTGCCAGCTCGCCAGCTCGGAAGAAATGCCGTTAAGCAATTTTTCCGGCGTTGTAACGATTCTGGCAGCTCGCCGGCCCTTTGTGAAATATTATACATTGAGAAGACTCACTGCTGTATGTGCAGTCCATCCGAATTATAATAACTTTGTTGACTAGCAGTAATGAGATGAAATGCTTCTAGGCGTATGGAGTAGACGATGTGATCGGCTGTAGAGTATTGATTACAGAATCACTAATTTAGGAGGTACTTTTTGTGCTTTAATGGTACCCTATGAACTTATAACAGTAAAATGTCAGGTTGAGGTTTCTCTTTGAATCCCGAATGACAGAACAACAGCATTGTCACTACCTCTGGTTGAAATAAGAAAAAATAATGATCCGAAAAGGAATACTCAAATTGATCTTTTAACCTATCTGATAAAAATGGCAGCCAAACTCTGTCTTCCTGTCCCACGAAATAAATATATAAATGAATACATAAATAAATAATTTTACACCAAATCGTTTGAAAGAAATTAGACACAATTCCCGAGAGTAGACCATGATAGACAATGCAGGAACTCCTTTGGTCATAATCAATTTTAGTAGCACGTGACCAATCCCTAAACAACAACCACCATTGAGATATGAAATATTAAACTTCACTCTTTACGTTTATAGGTACGTGGCCAAATTGTTATGGATTTAAGCTCACAACTGTTAGAGTGCAGCCTCTACTCCAGGACCGGACAGTGTGGAAGGAGTTCGAGATCATCATTTTACGATGCTCCAGTTTACTCAGCTGTAAACTGGTACCATTCAACTGCTGGTACGAAACTTGCTCTCCTTCCTCCTCCTCCCCTCTCTCTCTTTCCCTCTCTGAATAAGGATTTGAATAAGAGTAGGTGGTTCAGGAAGGTTTCTATATACGTTTGCTCCTTACATGACATCTAAAACAAAATACGAAGCGTGATACGCGTATATGCTCGCTTGCAGGTGACGTCTAAGATATGATTATATTTGACACTGAAGATAATCCACCTCCTCAATAACTTTCCTTTTACTTCTAGCTGGAAAATTTAAGTACAAATTTCAGATGGTGCGATTTGAAACTAAACCTATCGTGTTCGTAGAGCAACGAAAAACTTTGTGTGATCAGATGTTTATCGAAATTATCTTGTAGTTGTATATCTTTATTTTACATCACCGTGTGTAGTGGTTTGTTTAAAATTTATGTGATGATTATATCAGAACCAAAGTGATATTTCAACACTTTTATATCACCCTCCCTCTTACAATGATGACTGTGTTCATCATCGTACCCAACCCGCTTCGTCTAGACTCTACTGGTTCGGGTTAATAAAAAGTAACAGTCAAGAAATGATCCTCGGTAATAAATTACCGCAACATGTTGACATGGGTAATATACATACATACTTGCATACATACATACATACATACATACATACATACATACATACATACATACACACACATATATATATATATATATACACTCACACACACACACACATATATATATATATATATATTTACTTATTTTCTTTTCGGTGTGTTTGTGTAAGTCTATGCGCGAATTTATTTTATATTGTCCATTTTGCTTCGATTGATAAAGTGGATGCGATTCCAAGGAGAAATTACTGTCTGGTGTAATTTTCTGCTAGTTATTCAAACATCCAGCCAGAAATTTTACAGTTGGCTGAACCGAAAAGGTATAAATCTAAGACAATCGCTGCAATATATCGATTGCTGGCATGAAATCATGCCAGAGACAAGCAAGATAGATAGATATTAGCGGTGTGGTTATTTCCCAATTTCTTGATGGTTTTAAAGGAAAAATTGAGAACTTTTTCGTAAAAAGAAAAAGAATAAGAAAAAACGAAAGGCAAATTGTTTGCAGAGATGTATTATTAGGGAAAGAATATGGGGAAACGGGGGAAATAATTGACCTCGGGAGGGAAAAGTGCGAAGGAACATAAAATAAGATTTTCTAAAATTTGAGAAAAATAACCGTCCTTGAATTTAATACATCCAATGGTTTCTTTACTGTATTCAACGTTGTACACACACACACACACACACACACACACACACACACACACACACACACACACACACACACACACTCACACACACACACACACACACGCACACACACACACACACACACACACACGCACACACGCACACACAAACACAGAGGTGTGGCTGTGTGATAAGAAGCTTAATTCCCAACCACATGGTTCCAGGTTCAGTCCCACTTGCGTGGAACCTTCGTTAAGTGACTTCTACTATAGCTTCGGGCGTCGACCAAAGCCTTGTGAGTGGATTTGGTAGATGGAAACTGAAAGGAGCCCGCCGTATACATACATATATACATATATATAAATATATATATATATATATATATATATATATATATATATATATATATATGTATATATATTTGTGTATCTATGTTTGTTCCCTCATCATCGCTTCACAACCGATGTTGCCGTGTTTATGTCCCTATAACTTAGCGGTTCGGCAAAAGAAAACCGATAGAATAATTACTAGGCTTACAAAGAATAAGTACATGCATAAACACACACACACACACACACACACACAGAGTTCTATGGATAGAAAAGTGTGCTCTATGTATTCTGACACTCGGTGATCTGAGTTCAAATCTTACCGATCTCAACTCTGAATGTCACCATTTCACATTCGGTAAAAATTCACCGATCCAGGACAGAGTATCGGCTGGGTTTTGAGAATATCAGAGTGGATGCTTTGCATTATTTGTTCCGATTTTTTGCCTTTTGTGTTCAAATCTCACCATGACCTACCTGGTAGACATATTCCGTCACCCACTTTAACACCTTCGGTCACTTTATCTAATGTAATGGACAATTTTTCAGCTTAAATTACAAAAAAAAATATATATAAATTATAATTAAGCGGGGTCACAGCTACCAATTCATTGGACACTTCTAACACGCGTATATAACCAAAACCACGTGACTCTGACTCAGTGATTGCTCACAAGTCATAGAAGATGGCTGCTTCTTCTCGTAAATCTCTCAGATGTAAGTAGATTGGAATTTTTTTTACTTATCCATGCCTAAAATCAAGCCTATTGAATATGGAATTCTTTAAAAGTATATTCGATATGTGGTATTTACCTTACTTTGGTATAAATTTGAAATAAAAATTGTTTAAATAGTTTTACTTTTTTATCCGTGAGTGAAGGGTTTAGCAGCACCATCTGACACTTCATGTACCCTTTGCGGGATCTCCTCACTTGCAAGCAGTCAGTCAAGTTATGTCAATCGATTTACGATATCGAATTACTTCCCAGTAGACTCAGAGTCCCTATGAAGGTCAAGGACGCTGTATTTTCTCCCAACTAAATAGAGAACCAAAAACAAAACAAAATAAAATGAAAATATTTGTCTATTATTTAACTCCAATTCTGCTTTCAACAACGTCTGACTTTTGAAGAAAACAGCGGAGCATCTGTATGGTCATTTCATCTAATACAAATAACAGGTAAAATTTCATAAATTCACACTATACAGTAAAACTTCGCAGTACGAGTGCCCCATTGTACGAGTAATTTGTTTTACGAGCCAAGAAACGTGCGAATTTATGTTTTGAAGTACGAGCGGAAGTCCGCAGTACGAGCAAACAAATCGTCCCATCTTTTAGGTTTATATATTTCTTTTGCATCCTCATTTTCATAATTATCATTTTACTTGTAACTACACCCTTCCTGTTTCAAAACCCATAAAAAATTATTTTTGAGTAGTTTTTGGGAGCCGGAACGGATTAATTATATTTTAGTTTATTTCAATAGGGAAAAATTGATTTATAAAACGAGTAAATCGTAAGACGAGATCGGTCATGGAACAAATTAAACTCGTACTGCGAGGTATGACTGTACTGTATTTTGAAAAAAAAAACATTTCAAAAGAGCAAAGATATATTGCTTTATGCATCCGGGGTTCATTCTATTTGAAAATGTGACATGATGGCCACAGTTGGACTCATAACTTTTAGTTCTGTTCGTGACGGGTTGTCTTGTGGGGTGGAGGTTAAAACAATAACAATAATAATGAACACGTCAATGTCCTCAGAGGCTATGTATGCAGCTACGTAGTCAAACTTGAACAATGGTTATGCCAGGACAACTGCTACTTTATAGAATTGGAGAATTTCACAGGAGCCGGGAGTAAGTTCGGTTGTTCTGACAAGACTCAATGCTAAGTGCAAAGCATTCTTTAATGAATTATTTTTTGATAAATATTCAGGCAGTGAATATTCCAAAGAAAAACAAGTGCGGTTTAGCAGCCGATAATCAAAAACGATTTAGCGTTTGCCTAAGGCTAAACATACGTGTGTGCACGCACACGCACGCACACACACGCACACACACACACACACACCACACACACACACACACACACACACACACACACACACACACACCCACGTACGAATGTAGTAACAAATAGAGTTCTTTCAGTTTAGTTGCATGGAATATTCCTCATTTTTAATGAACAGAATTTTAAAGGACTGGAATGTTTAGCTACCAGTATTTAATAAATTGATATGCAAACATGTTACATATAAACACATACAGAGGAACAGATAAGCAATGCCTGTCAGAAAAGGAAGTCGTAGATATAAGTACGCTTTCTCATACACATAGAGGAATGCCTAAAATAAAAGTGCAAAAGGTCACCTTCATTTCAGGACGCATATACAGTCACATAAATATAAAACTACTTGTGCACTTGTGTGTGTGTGACTATGTCTGTGTGTGAGGCCCTCGCCTGTGTGTGTGAGTGTGTGTGTGTGTGTGTGTGTGTGCGTGTGTGTGTGTGTGTGTGTGTGTGTGTGTGTATGTATGTTAATCTATAAGCAAATTGGCTTTAGTAAGTACAGTTCAGTATGTCCGAATGTAGTGTTTCTCATGAAACTGATCAGCCCTTGTGTGTACATATATATATACATATATACATATATATATATATATATATATATATTATATATATATAATAATATATATATATATATAATATATATATATATATATATATATATATACATATATATTATATATATATATATATATATATAGATAGATTCAAATGAATATGGTACTTAATTAGAAGCACCAGAATTCTGTATGGTGTTGTCCATAAAAATCCGTGGGGTGATTATAATCAAAATAAGCAACAAGAATGACTCCGGTAATTTGGTACGATCGTTTCGTACTACACCATTTTATTAATTGTTGTAAGTATTACAACAGTTTTTAAACGCTGAGCACTCATCAGCCAATTATAGAGGTTTTCCATTAATGCAAAAATTTTCATATCAAGTGGCAACATTATAGAGAAGGTAGATACATAGACAAAGATGTGGATTTAAATTTGAAGAACATTTGAGGAAGTGGAGCCCATCAACTGACTGACTAAGATTCAGTTGTTCCAGACTACTGTAAGGTTCTGAGAGGGAAGAACAAATGAAAAGAGACAATAAAGATTTTCTAATCATAGAAATGGCGTAAAGGAGATACCATAGCTCCATATAAGGAATTTATGTAGAAGACAGCATTATCACAACTAAATGCCAATTACTACTATTTGATGAACAGATTCAGCGTTGGGAGAACTAGGTCAAAGTCAAATGGTCACAATAACATTCACAGAGAACGCAGAGACCTATACATGTGTGTGTATATATATATATATGTATATATATATGTGTGTATTTATATATATGTATATATATATATATATATAATATCACAATCAAGGAACGGCCATAATAGGCCATTCACCCACTAGAAATAACAGCCAAAAAGCTTCAACCGCAAAATAACATTAATTCTGTAAACCAGGAGAAAATTAAAAAAACATTTACCCTGAAATTCCTTATACGATGCACCGTTTCGTCTACTGTTTAATGGTAAACTGACCTGATTAAATTAAATCAAGCCAATCTACCATAGGCCCTTAGATTCATCAGTAAGGAATAGCCAAATCGGAACAGATATTTTTCACGAGGCATTCACGTCCATGCCTCGCCAATATCTGACCTAAAATTTTCAAATCGTCGCACTCGCGCCAAATTTATCGGCAGCAAATAAATATAAGCCGCCGATTGCGGTTGAAGCTTTTTGGCTGTTATTTCTAGTGGGTGAATGGCCTATTATGGCCGTTCCTTGATTGTGATATTGAACTTAAAAATGGTTTATGACTATTTAATTTTTTCCCACTAGGCCGCTGGGGGCAAAAGAATTCTACAAAATTTTTTTGCCTCCCTATATTGATTAAATATATATATATATATATATATATATATATATATATATATAAACAAAGATAAATGCGATACAATAAAATTAATTATAATCGCCGGTGTACCAGTACACGCCATATATTATACATATATCATTACATTCAAGGCGAAGAGTGTACTAGATACACAATAGCTGGATAAATTTAGTGAGATGAGAATTAAAAACTTTTACAAACTTAACTTTTCTTATACTGCAGTTTCGCCAAATTCAGTAATAAAAATAGTATTTATTTACTCAGGCTGGCTCTTCAGTAAGATTCCTGTTAACGATGGAAAGACCATACCAATAGATCCATGTGCGTCTATCGAAATGCTCTTTCTAAACTATTCAAAACACTGCGCAGACTCCGAACAAACCCGACAAAATAGGGGATTGTGGTATATCGTCTAACGGTCAGAAATTTATCGAGAGAATATGTAAACAAAGATAAATGCGATACAATAAAATTAATTATAATCGCCGGTGTACCAGTACACGCCATATATTATACATATATCATTACATTCAAGGCGAAGAGTGTACTAGATACACAATAGCTGGATAAATTTAGTGAGATGAGAATTAAAAACTTTTACAAACTTAACTTTTCTTATACTGCAGTTTCGCCAAATTCAGTAATAAAAATAGTATTTATTTACTCAGGCTGGCTCTTCAGTAAGATTCCTGTTAACGATGGAAAGACCATACCAATAGATCATGTGCGTCTATCGAAATGCTCTTTCTAAACTATTCAAAACACTGCGCAGACTCCGAACAAACCCGACAAAATAGGGGATTGTGGTATATCGTCTAACGGTCAGAAATTTATCGAGAGAATATGTAAACAAAGATAAATGCGATACAATAAAATTAATTATAATCGCCGGTGTACCAGTACACGCCATATATTATACATATATCATTACATTCAAGGCGAAGAGTGTACTAGATACACAATAGCTGGATAAATTTAGTGAGATGAGAATTAAAAACTTTTACAAACTTAACTTTTCTCTTAAATGTTCTCTTTTAAATGACAAAAAAAAAAATCATGAAAAAATCGAAATTGAAATTTATTAAATTATATTATTTGATTTCTATGATAACATTATGAAATTGCAAGTGACCAGCTATATATATATATATATATATATATAATATATATTATATATAATATATATATATATATTATATATATATATATGTATATATATATATATATATATATATATATATATATATATATATATATATATATATATTATATATATATATATATATATATATATATATATATATATATATATATAGCTGGTCACTTGCAATTTCATAATGTTATCATAGAAATCAAATAATATAATTTAAATAAATTTCAATTTCGATTTTTTTCATGATTTTTTTTTTTGTCATTTAAAAGAGAACATTTTAAAGATGGAAATTCGAACGGTAATAATGTTTAGTTTTCTCCTAAGAGCATTGAAGAAATATGTGATATAATACGGCTTCGAGCAGTAATTGCTTCTGAGCTCTTATCCCATATTAAATCTGCCTTCTTTGGCACTCACTAAAATTTCACACATTTGTAATTATATTAAAATTATCTAATTTTACTATTTCGCTAAAAGTTAAATTTAATTATTCATCGATATGAACGATGGGGGCAGATATTTATACAAGGTCTACAAATTAGTAAAACTGTACGAAAGTAGACATTTAAGAAAACAGCATAGACACGACATTGATTGCAGTTTGAGGAAGAATAATTCAAATTATAAATGTTACTATATGGACGTAAAGTATTTGATAGAATATGAAAAAAAAAAGTTTTGAAAAATAAATACACATACAGCATTGCCAGAAATGTAACATTAACCATTTTATTTTATTTGGGGTGGGTCGGTATGCCAATAATAATCAATTCACGCACTGGTTGTATATCACTTCTTTATTGATAGTCAGATATTTAACTATCTAACCAACTAATATATCAACCATTTGCTTCGTGTGTTGGTCAAGCAAAATACAAAGACGAAGTAACATTAACCAGTTATTGCAATAACGTGACGCGAGAAGTGGATTCCGTCGATTTTGTTAAGGAAGGTCCAGAAACGGGATGTTACGGAGAAATTCACAATTATATATATATATATATATATATATAAATACAGTGTATATTTAAACACATAAGAGATAGACACAGCAGGACATCTGACTCGCTAGAAGTAGTAGTTAAACTCCAAACCACTATTAGGGGTAGTTTCGACAGGGAATGAAAAATAAAAATATTTACCTTCTATTTCCTGTACCATGGTTTCAGCAAATAAAACAATTTACTGTATTTTTATATGAATAATAATATATAGTCTATTGACTAGTTTTTCTTCTCGCTCGACTACTGGTAGCAAAGAAATTTTATAAATTTTTTCTACCCTGGAATTCATATATATATATATATAATATATATATATATATATATATAGTTAGAGAGAGAGAGAAAGAGAGAGAGAGAGAGAGAGAGGGGGAGAGAGAGAGAGAGAGAGAGAGAGAGAAAGGCTTTGGTCGGGCTGAGGCTATAGTAGAAGACACTTGCTGAAGATACCACACAGTGGGACTGAACACGGAACCATGTGGTTGGGAAGCAAGCTTCTTACAACAGCCTCACCCCTGTGCCTGTGTATATATATATATATATAGTTAATCCAAACAAGAAAACAGAAAAAAAGAGAAAAAAACACAGCAACGCAGAACGTGGAACAATTAAAGTATTAGTGACGCTCAGGAAAGAAGGGAAGGAGGGTTTAACGTTTCGAGCGGAGCTCTTCGTCGGAAACAAGGAGAAGGAAAGATCCCAAGAAGGGAAGACAGAGGAAAAAATATTTGAGCTGGTGGTGCTCAAGAGATCACATGTTGAAAGAACAGAAGTTGAGAGGTAGTCGAATCAAGGTTTTTAAAAGCAAGAGAGTTTCAAAAAAGGAATGCGTGTGTGTGTGTGTGATAGTCAGAATGATAAATACGTTGGTTTTTTCTGCCTCTCTGGTTCTCGGTATCAACTGTTACTTAAATACGTGATAACTGAGTATGTGTCTGCTAATAAAATTCAAGAGAAAATAAAGCTTATTTTCAATGCCAGTCGATGCAAAATTGCCTCAGGTAAAACAGATTTCTGAGAAAATTCAGCCCTGATAAAGTTGTTACTCCACTGAATGGGTGCCGTCGGCGTTATCTTTATTATCACAGAATTAAAACTTTCCTTTCTTTACCGGACGCGCTTCAATTATAAAAATTTTGCCTTCAGCCATAAACATAATTGTTTAAAAGGAGTTTCTTCCTTCTAGTCAAAAAATACCTTAATTATTTTCTGACGTTTTCTACATCCCAGAGAATTGTTCAGATTTTTTTTTGTTTTTTTTAAAATATCTATTTATTTTTTATCTATTTTCATTTCTATTTTCCCGCTGAAAAGAAGTAAAAAAATATTATTTGAGCTTCAGTGCGCGTTGTTGTTTTGCTCTAAGCCAACCATGATCGAGCAGGCATCAATGATAACAAATATTCCATCCGTGACCATGCCATCGATTTTTCTTTCAGCAATGCTGCATACAGAATTACATATGTGTGATTTTAAAACATTGTGATGTAATTCAGGGAGATAATCTACCTATTACTAGAATACATTATCTTTCTACTCAGCCTCTCTCATTCTCCCTCTCACTCTCTTTCTCTTGTTTTTCCGCTCTCATCCTTTCTCTCCCTCCAGCTCTTTTCCTGTGTTTACTCTCCATCTTCTGTCATATGCACATTATCACTCCCTCCCCATCTCACCATTCCTATCTGTCATTTTGAGCTCGATCTATTCACAGCCTTTCCATTTGTCTTTCTGTCTCCCCCCCATCTTCTCCCTCTTTCTTTATGGCCCTCATACTTACTAACTCCCTAGTCTCTATCTATTTATGTATCTATATTCATCCCTCCAAGTTTTGTGCATTTTCTATCTTTTCTACTCATCACTCCTCAGTCGTGCTCATTCAGATGTTTTTATTTCTATCAATATTTCCTCCTACTGTCACCATATTAAGCTCTTCTCTAGAAACACCCTGTTTCCTTTTTTCTGGCTATCGATATATCCACTTCACCCTACCTTCTTCCCCGCCCTTTGTCACCGTCAAAGACGGTTGGACAAATTAAAGTTAGATAGGTGGGTAGGTAGATAGATAGATAGTCAGAATAGCAGATAGATAGATAAATAGATAGTCAGACTGACAGATAGTTAAAAAGATAGATAGATAAATAGATAGATAGAAAGATATATAGAAAGATAGTCAGACTGACAGACAGAGAGACAGACAGATAGACAGATGGATAGATAGACAGATGGATAGATAGATAGACAGATAGATAGATAGATAGATAGATAGATAGATAGATAGATAGATAGATAGATGGATAGATAGATATATAGATAGATAGAAAGATAGAGAGATAGAAAGATAGATAGATAGATAGATAGATAGATAGATAGATAGATAGATAGAAAGATAGAGAGAGAGAGATGGATAGATAGATAGATAGATAGATAGATAGATAGATGGATAGATAGATTGATAGATACATAGACAGTCAAATAGACAGATAGAGACGTAGATAGATAGGTAGATGACGAGATAGATAGATAGATAGATAGATAGATAGATAGATAGATAGATATGTTTCTTTATTAGCCACACAGGGCTGCACACAGACAGAACAAATTACAAGGTAGAGCTTTTCTTTTGGGGGTAAAAAATGAGGGGGTTGGTTTTCGATCAAAAGGGATCGTAAAGGGAAAGAAAGAGGAAAAAAAAGGGGAGGATTTAAAAAAAAGGGGGGGGGAGGGAAAAAAAGAAAAGGGGAGAGGAAAGAAAAAGTTGATCAATAGGGATCGTAATCACAGAAATGTCAATATGAAGTGTAAAGGGGAGGACAGGTGAGGTTTACCCATGGAAAGAAAAGCCTAAGGAAAAGACCACGGTAACCTCGGCCAATGAAGTCACATGTTATATTTCTTTTTTATTTTTATTTTTTTGCAAATAAGCAACTCTCTGTATTAATTTTTACGGTTCATAGAATCATAGTCAAGGTGGCTTCGTCATTCATACGTGCCATCCTTGCTACATTCACCCATCTTTTTTTAAAACATTCACTAGACAAAACTTGCCTCTCTACTCTCACTTTCCTCTTCAAGTGATACTTGAAGAAGTTGATGAGAGATTGACCAGAGAGGAAAGTGCTTGTCTCTAATCCTTTCAGGCGCGTCCACCAGATACATTCTTTCGCCATAGCCACAAGTATGATAAAAATAGCTCTTCCTCCCCGTTTGAAGGAAGGAGGCGTGACGATAGACTCGGCTGATAAACCGACACGTCCCACACGTGACAGCTGTCGTTCGACATAAGCCCACAGGTCGGAAATTGCTGGACACTGCACGATTGCGTGCAGAGCGGTTTCGTCGCTCTGCCCGCATCTCGGGCTGGTAGGCCCCGTGTTTCTCGAGCCATGCCTATAGAGCTTATCCCGAACGGGTAGCGCTTCTTGGTAGCACCGCCAGGCCAGGGATCTCTGGAAGTTGTCCGTAGGTCCCGGGCCGAAAGTCGTTTGAAACAGGCGGGTCAGGTATTCCTCGTCGACGCCCCGGTTTGTCCCGAGTTCATCGTCGTACCTCCCCTCCACTAATCCCCTATAGAATGCTTTGGTTGTGTTGAAGTCACTCAAGGTCGACCCGGGACGGCAGAATTGTTTGAGAGCAACGCGACACTCGCGGTGTCATTCGCCCTTCCTCGGCCTCTTTTTGACACGACTGCAGTTCGGTCATGGAGACGAGTTGCGGGATTGCGTGCCTCACAAACGGCGACCACACCTGTTCACCGTCGTCTACATAGAGCCGGAGATGTCGCAGTCTCAGCGCGTGTCTGCGCATCATCAACCACGGCATGCCCAGCCCTCCTTTTAACGGGTGTTGACAGCAAATGGATCGGGACAAGGTACGACGGTCAGGCGGTAGTAGATGATGGACGCGATGTACGTGTTCGCCATTTCAGCCCGACCTTTTAGGGACAGTTTCCTCTCGGCCCATTGCTGGGCGAGAGTGACCACCCTACTCGTTATCTCGTTCCAGTTCTTCTCCATTTGGAGGTCCGGACCGAACCAGACCCCGAGCAACTCAACCGGGTCGTCTGTCCAGCGTCCCACGACGGAGGTACTGGTGGACGGCATGGGCTTTCTTGTCCAGGTGCCGAGCCGCAAGCCCACTGACTTTTCCCGGTTGATTTTTGCTCCTGTCACCGCTTCGTAGTCTTTCAGTGTCTCGCCGACCCGCTCGATGTGCTCCTGGCTTGACACTATGGCGGTGACGTTGTCCGCGTATGCAGACACGCTCGTCCCGCATCCCAATTCTCGCGGGATGCCCCTCAGAGTCGCCAGCTTCCGCAGTAGTGGCTCAAGTGTCAATACGTATAGAAGCGACGAGAGGGGGCATCCCTGACGGACCGAACGTGCAATGTCGAAAGGTCTCGATAGATGTCCATTTACGCGAATTACCGAACGGATGCCTCTGTACAAGGCAGCTATCCAGCCGCGGAAGACGGGACCGAAACCAGCCGCTCTCAGGACTACCTCCAAGTATCGATGGTCTACCCTATCGAAGGCTTTCGATTGATCCAAGTTGATTAGGGCCCCACCCATGCCAGTGGCTTCGTCATTCATACGTGCCATCCTTGCTACATTCACCCATCTTTTTTTAAAACGTTCGCTAGACAAAACTTGCCTCTCTACTCTCACTTTCCTTTTCAAGTGGTACTTCGAGAAGTTGATGTGAGGTTGACCAGAGAGGAAAGTGTTTGTCTCCAATCCTTTCAGACGCGTCCACCATATATATTCTTTAGCCATAGCCACAAGGATGATGAAAATAGCTCTTCCTTCCCGTTTGAAGGAAGGAGGCGTGACAATATTGACGATAGACTCGGCTGATAAACCGACTCGTCCCACACGTGACAGCAGTTGTTCGACATAAGCCCACAGGTCGGAAATTGTTGGACACTGCACGTGTGCGTGTAGAACGGTTTCTTCGCTCTGACTGCATCTCAGGCAGGTCGGCCCCATGTTTCTCGAGCCGTGTCTGTAGAGCTTATCCCGAACGGGTAGCGCTTCTCGGTAGCACTGCCAGGCCAGAGATCTCTGGAAGTTGTTCATGGGCCCTGGCCCGAAAGTCGTCCTGAACAGGCGGGTCAGGTATTCCTCGTCGACGTCCAGGTTCGCCCCGAGCTCGTCGTCGTACCTCCCCTCCACTAATCCCCTATAGAATGCTTGGGTTGTGTTGAAGTCACTGAAGATCGACCCGGGACGGCATAGTTGCTTGAGAGCAACGCGACACTCGCGGTGCCAGATATATATATATATATATATATATATATATATATATATATATAGATAGATAGATAGATAGATAGATAGATAGATAGATAGATAGATAGATGGATAGATAGAGACAGGGACTAAGAAAGAAAGATACTGTAAGCGTTTCAACATCTTGAAAGAACTCGCAAGGCCTCAGAGTAGTGATTGCAAGCGCCAACCATATCAAACACTTTATCAGTTCGACCGACCGACCGACCTACCGCACGGTCCTTCGTCCTTTCCACCATTCAGCCAACTCGCAATTCCTCATTTTCTCAATTTCGCAGTCGCGGCTTTTAATGTAAAATCACAAGTTAAATGTGGAAAGAAAACTGATCGAAATGTCCTTTGCTAATCATAAAACTAACAACACGTATCCATTTATCATCATTTCTTTACACTAATCCAACTGGCAAATGAAACGTGAGATATTTCTCGGCAACACTTGTCAAAGTTCCTCTTCCTTGAAAGATAATTTTACAGATGAATCTTTCAATGAGATAAAAAAGAGAAACAACAACAAAAAACACTCAGAGAAACGAGGAGGTGGAGAAGGAGGAGGATGAGGAAAAAAAGAAGAAGAAGAAGAAGAAGAAGAAGAAGAAGAAGAAGAGAAGAAGAAGAAGAAGAAGAAGAAGAAGAAGAGAAGAAGAGAAGAAGAAGAAGAAGAAGAAGAGAAGAAGAAAAAAACAGAAGATGGTCAAGACGATGATGAACAGGCAGAAAAAATAAAAGAAAAAGAAAGAAAACAAAAGTAAGAAGAGGAAGGAGGGGAGGAGGAGAACGAAAGGAGGAGGAGAAAAAGGAGAACGAGAAGCAAAAGAGCGGAAGAAAAAGGAGTAGTAGTGGTAGTAGTAGTAGTAGTAGTAGCAGCAGCAGCAACAATAGTAATAGAAGAAGAAGAAAAAGGAGGAAGTGGAGAAGAAAGAAAGAAAATGAAGAAAAAGAAGAAAATGGAGAAGGCGGAGGAGTAGGAGTGAAACAAGGGAGCACGAAAGTCTTTAGTCCTTTCATGTACAATGTGAGTGTGTGTGCGCATGTGTGGACATGCATGTGTACAATGCTTTTTGTGTTTATAAACTCGTATGTATAACGATTTGTATGTGTTTATGTGTGTGTGTGTAAATATGTATGCATGAGTGTGTAAACTTTTGTCTGTTGGTATGTGTATCTGTAACAGTTTGTATGAATATACGTAGTCTGATCAATAACTATCCGTACCGTTGTCAAAGTAACGAAGCTACAGCACGCAGAGTAAAACCGCTTGGCATAGATTGATATTCAACACTGCTGTGCATGCTCACTAAGTTTGAACGTTCTAGCTTACCTTCACTGTTTACAACAGTGCTTTGAAGGAACGTGTGTAGCATGTCATCGTCGCATTGTACATGACAGAGGAAGTTGAGGAGAGAATCTGCATCAAGTTTTGCCAAAAGCTTGGTAATACCTGCTCAGATGCCTACACAAGATTTTCAAAATCTTTTCATCGTTCAACACAATTAAGGAGATCTTGTGCAACTGAAACCCGTGTGTCCTTTTGGTCAGCTGAAAGCAGTTTTGGCACAAATTTGGTAGACACGCGTCTCATACCCAAATCTTCAGTGGTAATAGGCTGATAACTTCCAGATGGTGATTCAACGATTTCCCCTCACAGCTGCAAACACATCTGCGATGTTTTTCTCAGTTCTGCTGGTTGTGGATCTCCCAGAATATCGACATTTTTTCGGCCATCTTAAAAGCGTCTGAACCACTCGTACACCTGTGTGCATTTCATATACTCCTGTTCATACACTTCCTGCACCTTTGCGCAGGCTTCTGAGCAGGTATCGCCATGACAACTTTCTCTGCCATTGTCAATGCGACACACCTTCCCTCCGAGCACTGCTGTAAACAGTGGAAGTGTGCTAGAACGTTAAAACTTAATGCAGGGTTCAAGATCAATCTTTGCCAAGCGGCTTTACTGTGCGTGATTTAGCTTTGATTCTATGGCAACAGTGCTGATACTTATTGATCATACCTCGTATAGGTAATAACAGCTTGAATGTGTAAACGGTTTGGGGTGTATATCGGTGTTTGTAACGGTCTACGTGTGTTTTGCGCATATATTCTTGTACGTTACTGTGTGTTTACGTTTTGTATCCGTATCCGTACGTATTATGAGGTGTGCGTTCATCAGTACGTATGTATATAAGTAGGATGATCTATGTATTAATGTATATGAAACGTTTTAAGTGTGAACATGTGTGTGTGAGGATCTGTGTATAACGGTGTGTGTGTATGAATGTGTATGGGCATACACATAAGGTTTCGTGTGAATGTATGTGTGTATGTGTGTGTGTGTGTATCCAAGCCTCCGTACACGAGGAAGTGAATAGCTTCTAACCATATGTTGAATAGGTTGTCACATTCAAATATTACTCATGTTAAGACAATGCACCAAAGTGGAAGCCAATAACCCCGAAGGGATGAAAGGCAAAGTCGAACGTAAAGACACACGAAATGCCTATTTCTTTACTACCCACAAGGGGCTAAACACAGAGGGGACAAACAAGTACAGACAAAGGGATCAAGTCGATTACATCGACTTCAGTGCATAACTGGTACTTAATTTATCGACCCCGAAAGGACGAAAAGCAAAGTTGTCCTCGGTGGAATTTGAACTCAGGGCGTAAAGACAGACGAAATACCGCTAAGCATGTCGCCCGGTGTGTGAACGTTTCTGCCAGCTCGCCGCCTTTCTCGAATAATATATTATTGTCTTAAAACGATAATCCTAGAACAATTATAAAGATCCGATATATTTGTAGTGTAGCGGCAATTGTTGTCGTTGTTATTTAGTCACAGGACGGGCTGATTTTTATCGGATATCTATTTTGTACTTGTTTCTGCCATTAGACTGTGGCCATGCTGCGGCACTGCTTTGAAGAAGTTTTCTCCAACGAATCGAACTCGGTACCTATTTTTTTAAAGCCTGTTACTTTTTGCATTGGTCTCAGAAGTCGACCGCCATTTTCGCTAAATTGCGGGGAAATAAACAAACCAACACGGGTGGTGGTGGCACAAACACACACATGGGACAAACACACACACATACATATATATATATAGGATGTACTTCTTTCAGTTTCCGTCTACCATATCCACTTGGTCGGCCCGTGGCTATAGCGGAAGACACATGCCCAACGCTTCACGCAGTGGGACTGAACCCGGAACCATGTCGTTGGGAAGCAAATTTCTTACTACACAGCCACGCCAGCACCTATAAGTCTGAAATACTCGAGATAGAGTACTTAAGTGGTACCGCAATGACCTTCTCCCGGGAACAAAGTAGAATAGATTCCAGTAGTACTCGACTGCTAATGATATATTCATTGACTCCAGGAAAACATAAGGCAAATTTTACCCCGGTGTGATTTGAACACAGAGCGCAGAGATGTTGAATAGCTATAATCCATTTTATCACAAGCCGTGACACCGAATCTGCCAATTTCTCTACATTCGCAGTCATTACAGAAAATTAATAATTTTGAAAGCACATAATATTATTTTTCCAATCTGTTGAATTACATTTTCATTTCAAATTGTAATTCGATTTCAACTGAATTTGTATTCCATTGTATTTCTTCTGATTTTAACAATTCATATCCTTATAACAAATGCAGAAATACAACATGCAAACACTCATATATCATCTGCTCCCCTTCCTCCATCTTTCTATCAGCATTATGTTTATTTTTCCTTTGTGACAAGGTTTAATAGTCTATGACAAAGAATATTTGAAGTTCTTTTAATATCTTTTGGTGTTTCGTTACAAATTTACTTCAAAATTGGTTTCAATAAAATTGCAAAGATTGAAGTAATTTCACAAATGATTAAAATATCGGTTTCCATTGGAGTTGACAAAAACAACAGGCAACATCATTAAAAGGAGGAAGACAGGAAGTAGTGACATTCATATCTTTCCCAGAGGCATTAATTAGGAAATTAGGTTGCTCCAACTGGGGTTGGGATGTAATATGAAGGGTAGTTGCAGTGCACCAGCATCAGACGAAATTTGAATATTATGAGAAAATATAAGTGTGTGATGGTAGAACTGGTGATATATCAGGGAAAATATGCTGCGATACTTAGTTACGGTCCTTTATATTCTGTGTTCAAACCCTGCCCGTTTTCTTACTAAGAGCAAGAGTCACTGACACTGCTTTTGTAAGCCTATGACTCAGCAAAATTACTGGAACTGTCCTGAGATTGTGCAACGTGGCATTAATCCTAGGCAGTAACACATGGTGGCACATTCAAGTGCTTCACCCCTTGACAACTGTTGACGCAAATATGCGATCACACATTTGCTTGCCTACCCGCGGTTAATGTAAATATACGATGTACGGCTGCCCTACATCTATCGCGGACTTTTTATCGGCTGACATATGTTTAAGTTCGCTATCGTGTACTTTATCTCTTGAGGTGCGCGCGCTCGCCGTCCCGTGCATCATCTTAACTATTTAAGGTTACGTTCAAGTCATGAGACGAGCAGTAGACCAATGACATGCGGGCACTTTACATGCATATGCATTGGTACAGGAGGTACAAAACTAACGGTCTCCAGCGTAAAGGCATCATAATTCAAAATGTCTTCAAATCAATTATAACAAGTTCTGCGTTCGCACGTCGGTCCTCCATCAGCGAATTTACGCTCGTCATCGCGCCCGACAACACCTGCGGCAACCAACTCGTCGTCGCGTCAAACGTCGGCAAGACCGACTCCTACGTCAACTCGCTCAACGCCAACTCGTTCGTCGTCGCGTTAAACATCCGCTCGACCGACACCTACACGTGAAACTGAGCCGCGGCCTTGTACTTCCAGTGTCGCTGCAGCTGCTGCGGAGGCCGGTGATACTCCTTCAGCAAATTTGCGGTCGCGTCCGATGACATGAGCTGCTTCGCGCCCGACCACACCCATATCCTCAGCTCGATCGTCAGCTGCTGCTGCTGAATCGAGAGGTAATGCTGATTCAGGCTCAGGCTTTTCTCGTGATTTTGACTCATCTTATGGTGATTCTGGCTCTTAGCTTTTGCTGAACTCTGATTCGGATGTCTCTGATCCGGGTACTTTGCAATTGCTGCGAAACAACAGAAGGGCAAGTGTCGATGGTCCTGGCCAGCAGAATGTGGTGTGGCGGAGAATAGACAATTTTCTGCGACGATATGGATTCTTCGGCAACTCCGGGATAAGAGCGAACCTGGACAATAACAGTTCGCTTTTGGAAATATTCCACGAGATTCTCATGGAGGAACTTTTCGAGGATATGGCAGACGAAACAAACGACTACGCTGCTGCTCATGCTCAACGTGAATCCGAGCACAGCACGACTGGTTCCCGGCGACGGTCGGTGATGAAATTACTATCTATCTGTGTACTTCCAGAAAGTAATTTCTCCCTTCCTCCTCTTCCTTTGAACTTTCCAGGCAGTAATTCTTACCCCGGAACTTTCCATGTGTAGTAGCAGCAGTAGTTGCAGCAACAGCAACAGTAGTAGGGGTGGGGTAGAGTAAGGTTGGTAGTTGGGCGTCAGATTCCTCTGCTATCATAGTAGTAGTAGTTGTAGCATTATTATTGTAGTTAGCATTAAGCAGCTGCAGCAAATTATTATCATTATTATTATTATTATTATTATTATTATTATTATTATTATTATATTATTATTATTATTATTAGTATTATTATTATTATTATTATCACCATCACCACCACTACCATTGTTTGACGAACTAGTTGGGTAGCAGTTTGGTAAATAGATCATAACAACATGTCTATAAATACTTTCGGCAGATAGTGGGAAGGTCAGCCATAGAAACAAAGGAATTTTCAGACCCTTTGGATCAGCAGAGGTCAAATATGTATACTACTACCAGTGGCCACTGACCACTGACAGCGCTGCCTTGAAAAGAAACAATTCAATTACTGGTAGAAAAAATGCAATAATAGGAATGTTTAAGGATGTTGAACGAAACACCCATGTTTCCAGATGTGAATTACCCAAACCTCTAAAAATTACTTTCAACACTCGGCTATGATGGTCCCCCACTACTTCTGCTCGTGATCAGAGATGAACATATCGTCAGCCACTAAGGTCAAACAACTGACAAACAAATCTGTGAAGGTCAAACAACTGACAAACAAATCTGTGATATTGAGCAGAATATATGCTGTAGCCCATCTTTTATACCAGGACAAAACAATGTACATGATAACACTTCCAATCAGTTAAGATCAGAAGCCATGAGAGCCACTGTCCGGTACTGCATCAGGGCATTTATCATCATCATCATCATCATCATCATCATCATCATTATTATTATTATTATTATTGTTCTATGTTTGACTTTTGCTTTGTACAAGTTGGGTCCAAGTCTCACCCAGAGACCCCAAGAGACAACAGATCGGAAGTTCATGTTGTTGTTATGCCTAGTGTGCCATATATTTGGGTTTTTTTTTGGTGTTGTACTAGTGAATGTCTAAAAAAAAACCAAATTATGTTTGCTTTAAACCTTGAGATTACATAGAAAGTATTTTGCGTAGGATATGAGCAGTTCCTATGAGCACTATCTTTTGAATGTCTGCCATTTTGGGGTTTCCTGGTATCTGAGTTAGGTACCAATCAGTCCCTTTTGCTATCATTCCCAGGGCACCTATGACAGCAGGTATTGTTTTAGTCTTCAGGTTCCACATTTTGCTGATTTCTATTTCAAGATCTTTATATTTGCCCAGTTCCTGGTAGGTCTTGACAGATACGTTTATATCGATTGGGACAGTCATATTAATGAGGCATGTTCTTTGTCTGAAGTCTTTCAATATGATGTCTGGCCTTTTTGCATCTATCTTTCTGTCAGTTTGAATGGTGAAGTTCCAGAGGAAAGAGATGTGGTCATTTTCAAGCACTGGAGGTGGTTTGTGTTCCCACCAGCTTTTTTCATGGGGCAAATCCAGGTTTTTGCAAATTACCCAGTGAATATATTGTGCAGCTCTATCATGCCTGTTGAGATACTCTGTAGGCGCTAGAAGACTGCACTTGGAGTTCTTTAATATGTTGGCCTGGTAGTTCCTTGTAGGTAGGCATTGATCTTGAGCTGCTATGATAAACCCTTCTGTTTCAGATTTTAAACCAGAGGCCATTAGCCAATGATGGGTTAGGGCTTTGTCAACATCTGCATTATTCGCTCTCCTTGGGTATTTGCCATAGAGAGGTTTTTCTTGCCATTTATCATTTAGAATATTCAAGGCCGCAGTTTTAACACGGGTTTTCATGCGCTTAGCTTTTTCTGTGCTTGTTTCTTGTAGGTAGGTGTCTAGGCCAATTGTAGCAATCTTCATTGTTATTGCCAGTTGTAAAAGTCCACGACCTCCATCTTTTCTTGGCAAATAAAATCGTTCTGTATCTGCCTTAGGGTGGTGCATTCTATGCATTGTCAACAGTTTTCGTATTTTTCTGTCAAGATTACATATTTCAGTAATTGACCAGTTAACGATATTGAAACTGTAAGTCACGACTGGAATGGCTAAAGCAGTGATCGCTTCGATCCTGTTTCTCGCATTCAGCTCTCTCTTGAGTATTGCTCTTACTCTGCGATAACATTCTCTCCTGATCCTTTCCTTCATCACTGAATACCTTATTCCGCCCCTTTCAATTATCCCTAGGTACTTGTAGCTCTCCACTGGGTCTAATTCTTTTATGACATTCTGCTGGTCAAGGTTAACGTTAGATGTTTCTGTCATTTTTCCTTTGATAAATGTAGCTTCTGCACATTTATCGAGGCTAAATTGCATTCTGATGTCGTCACTGAATTGTTTGACTATCGCTAGTAAGCCCTTGAGTTGTTGGTCATTTTTTGCAAAGAGCTTTAAATCATCCATGTAAATGAGATGATTTATATTTTTATCAAACATTTTATATCCGTAATGCGCGTCATTGAGCATTTTTGTGAGAGGTATTAAGGCTAAACAAAAGAGGAGTGGTGATAGTGAGTCACCCTGGAAAATGCCACATGAAATTTCATGTGCCACATGAAATGCCACATGAAATTGTATTATTATTATTATTATTATTATTATTATTATTATCATTATTATTATTATTATTATTATTATTGTTGTTGTTGTTGTTGTTGGTATTTTTTAATCTAGTTTCAGCTCACGAGTTGTGGCCATGCTGTGGCACTGTTGTTATTATTATTGTTATTGTTGTTGTTGTTATTATTATTATTATTATTATTATTATTATTATTATTATATTATTATTACTATTATTTTTATTGTTATTATTGTATTATTATTATTATTATTATTATTATTATTATTATTATTATTATTATTATTATTATTATTATTATCATCATCATCATCATTATTATAAAATTGTTGTTGTTGTTATTATTATTATTATTATTATGATAAATTCATTAAAATTTTTTTTTGTATTTAGAACCTTCGTTGATCTGATATAGTTGAAAAAAAACTGTTCTAGAAAAACTCAATTTATTCCATCGTCTCCGCAAAACGTTACAAATTTAATTTTTTTCTACGAGTAAGATATGAGACTTCAAAACACGGAAGTTGGTTAGAATGCATCAGCTCCAATTTACCTGTTAATTAGAGGTTTTGATTAGCTTTAGGGCTTCCTGTGCAAACCTATATGACATGTTATTATCTTCAGAATAGTGATAACTGAATTAATCCCGACTTGCAAAGGCGTTGTATGACACCCAACCGCCGCTGCCGCCCACATCGGGCAGCTTATCGCGTCTAGCTTTTGGTATGGTACTTCCAGAGATAACAGGATCGCTGTCGTACGCACTAAATTTCTTGTTTGACATTTGTATAATCTCCCGTTATCTTTTTGAAAACACCCGCCCTTCTCTACACAAAGTCGTGTATATGTGTATGTGTATGTGTGTGTGTGTGTGTGAGCGTGTGGGTGTGTTGCTATGCCCAGGAAGAAAGAGAGAAAGAACGAATGAGAGAAGCAGAGTGGGAGTCATCGGCAGCAATAAAAAGAAATAGAGTTGTTACGTTAGCCGGTGACACGGGATACGCTTTCACAATATCTGTGCAAATATGAATGTTTAGTTAAAAAGTACGTGCTTCATATACAATCTCAGTGTAGTTAGCGAACACACACACACACAGACATATATATATATACCTATAGGAATATATACATATATAAGTATATATACATATATATATACATATGTATATATATATATATAAGTATATATACATATGTATATATATATTTATACATATATATATACGTATATATAACAGTTCTAGTCCTGTAGAAGCTCCTTCTATAATATATATATATATATATATAATATATATATATATATATATATATATATATACCTATGTATATATATATATACACCTATATATACCTGTATATATACCTATATATATACACCAATATATATATCTACATACATATATATACATACATATATATATACCTATATATATGCATATGTATATATATATATATATATATATACTTATATATACCTATACATATATATAAATGTATACATATATATATATATATATGCGCTCGATCATATAATAACAATTTAATAAATAAAACATATGCATACATACATATATGTACATACCTACATCTATATGTATATATACATGCATATATGGGTACAGGACACCACAAATAAACGTAGAACACAACGAGAAACGAAAACATAAAAACAAAAGAAAGAAACGGACTTTTTTTAACAACGAAAAAACAGGGTACAAGACATACACACAAGGAATATTCCCCTTCTTAAGCTGCCTCTGTTTCGACTCATTGCGAGTTTCGAAGGTAAGGGCAGAACACGACTACTTGAAACAGAAATTCCTGCAAAGCGAATTAAATAAAAAAAATTTGCGGAGGGGTAAAAAACAGGTGGCAAGAACAGGACGTAAAAGCAATACAAATAAAGTAATAAAAACAGTTCAAATAAAGATAAAAACAGTAAAAGACAGGACAAGGACACCAACAATAAGGGCTTTTTTTAAGCCTAGACGGTGGAAAAATTCATTTGAACGCATTCTGAAGAACAGCTTACGAGGACAGAAAAGCCGATGTTGACTTGCTGAAGCAGCAGACAGAAAGAAAGTTATATATGGTCAGCGAGGAGCATATATATATATATATATATATATATATAAAATATTATTGGTCAATTGAAGAAATGGAGCTGAACGCAGATTGAACAGAAATCGTTTTATTTCATTCTACACGTGTTTCGAAAGGCACAATTTACCAAAATCCGATTGAATAATGGGACCATATTGTGTCTTTCTCTTCAGGAAGAAATAGGAAATCCGTTGGAAAAAACAAAAACAGAACAGAGGCGGAGCAAAACAAATCGAATTAGGCTCCTAAGAGCCCATGGCGAAACTGTTTATCAGTGTATGTTGAGAACCGGTGGCTGAAGAATTTAACGGGTCAGGCATCGGTCAATCATGTGGGTGAGGGTGTGTAGATGTTCTTTGTGACCGAGAATAAAGTTCTGACTATTTAAGGAATATTGGATGTTTTATAAGGGGCGAGAAAAAATCTACTTAGAGACGTGTGTGTGTATACTGTTCTATATATGTGTGTGCTGGCGTAGGGGTAGAAAACATTTTTTGTGTACGTGTGTGCGTTTGATCGTTCGGCTGTCAGTGGCTACTGCAGTAAGAACCGTTGGGTGGCAGAAAAAAATATATATTATGTTTTATGTGTGTGTGTGTTCATCTAAGCCTGCCTTGTCAAGGTAACCCCCCGTTGTGAAAAAACCAAGCCCCGTATATCTTACAGGAGTAATTCCCCTTGCAGTGGTTAATCGTAAATATCTTAAAGGCTATTTCAGAATTTGTTACCAAGGGCTATGGGTGCCGGTATTATTTATAAACGCTATTTAAAAGCCAGATAAGTGTAACGCCGCCAATGGGGGCATCGAAAAGCCGACTGTAAAAGCCCGTTTACCATTTGATAGGGGCAGAAGGCAGTGCAACCTTTGTGTCTCCGAACTCTTCCATATTTTGTTTGCCAGAGGCCAGATGGTAAACGGGCTTTTACAGTCGGCTTTTCGATGCCCCCATCGGATCGACAGAGCGGATCGACAGTGTTGGCTCAACCAATAGGAAGGGGAACCCTAGCCTCAAGGGTCTACTAGAGAGCTTTGATCTAGTGGACCGTTATCGACTGGATGAGTCGAGCGTTCCACAGTGGACGTGGAGTAACAACGACGGCTCACACAGATCGTATATAGATAGGATATTCGTTAGGAAAAGAGATAAGGATACGTTTAGTTGTCCACAGTTTCACATTGTGCCTTACACGGATCACAAATTTGTGACTTGTAGGGTGCAATTAGATAAGTGTCATAGACAGGGACCCGGGTACTGGAAGCTGAACAAGTCTATTTTGAATTGTGAAAACTTCCGTACCCGGATTAAGGTGTTAGTACAGAGGGCATTGTGTGGCACCATCATTAACTATAGATGGTGGCACTCCCTCAAAAGAGCCATTCGTTCAGAGTCCATTAGATTTAGCAATCAGCTAAGGTTAGATAGGTCTAGGATAGAGGACGATTTAGTTAAGAATCTAAACGAGGCAATGGAATCTGGCTCTGCATCCGGAGTGATGGCGGCAAGGACGGTATTGTACCGTCACCTTAACTCCAAACACGAAGGTTGCAGAGTTAGAGCTAAGCTACGCGCTGGGAAACAAGAAGGTATTAACGTTGCCGGATGGGCCCGTCGAGTGGAGAGTCAGAGAGGTAACAAAGCTTCAATCAAGTCTTTAACTGACGAACAGGGACAAAAGATCTATGGACAGGAGGAGATGCAAAAGTTTCTTCACCAGCATTTCGCCCGCGCGTTCGGGTGTGGTGTGGCGCCGGAGCGGGGGAGGGCCTTAAAGGACTTCCTAGCCGGCGGACCGCGGCTCTCGGGGCGTGAGGTGGAGTGCTGTGAAGGAGCGATCACTCCTGCGGAGATAGAGGGGGTACTGGCCGGATGCGCCGGGGAGAAGTCGCCGGGGTTGGATGGTCTGCCCTACGAGTTTTACCAAAGTATGCCGGACTTGTTCGGGGGAATATTGGCAGGCGTCTACGCGAACTGGCAGCAGAATGGACTGGGCTCTGAATTTCGCGGGTGGATCTCCGCTATGTATAGCAGCATCAAGTCCACCGTCCAGATAAACGGTTACCTAACGGAACCGTTTTCGATCGAATGTTCAGTTCGTCAAGGGTGCCCCTTGTCACCACCTTTGTACGTGTTGGCTCTCGAGCCATTGCTGCGAAAGTTGGAGAGGCTGGGAAGTAACCCGGATGAGATCGGAGGTGGGAGGACGGTTACTGCTTATGCGGATGACGTCACCCTCATCGTGTCCAATGAGGCCCAGATACCTTGTGTAGAAGATGCTATCAGAGGATACGAGGCGGTGGCAGGAGCAAGGGTTAACAAGGACAAGTCGGTTGGCTTGCGCCTCGGCACCTGGAGGAGCAAGTCGATATCGTCCAGTGTCATGGGACACTGGACGGATGGTCCTGTTAAGTTGCTAGGAGTTTGGTTTGGGTCAGACTCCCAAACGGAGAGGAATTGGAGTGAGGTGACGGGCAAGGTGGAGACCATAGTACGGACCTGGTCCGGAAGGTCTCTGTCCTTGAAAGGAAGGGCGGAGGTGGCACAGATGTTCATTGCATCTGTAATCACTTACCGCCTGACCGCTGTCCCTTGCCCCGATTCATGGCTTAGCAAGTTGGAGCGAATCCTTTTCCGCTTTTTGTGGAAGGGAGGAAAGCCACTTGTGAGGCGCTCCGTTTGCTGCCAGGAACCGTTAAAGGGTGGGTTAGGAATGCCTTGGTTGATGATGCGCAGACATGCGTTGAGGCACCACCTGGAGGGTGAAAAGGTGTGGAGTCTGCTGGCAGGGGAATTTTTCCCGAGACCGGCTTCCTTAGTGAATTTTAAACCCGGTCGCATCAAAAGACGGAATCTGACTTTATGGCAAAAGGAGTGCCGACAGGCACTCACGCTGATCCACAAGGCGGGCAAGGCCGGCTGCGGAAATACCACCTCGGTATTTTATAGCAGGCTGGTAGAAGCAAAGAACGACGACGTCCTAGGAGGGGCTCTGGGGTTCGACGAGGACCAGCTTACCAACCTGTTTAAAAAGACTTTCAGAACGGGGTATTTGGATAATTTCCAAAGATCCCTGGCCTGGCAGTGTTATAGGAATGCTTTACCTGTTCGCGAGAAGTTATCGCGGCACGGAATTTCAGTGCCACCGACGTGTCCAAGATGCGGGTTGGACGATGAAACCGTCCAGCACGCTTTTGTACACTGTCGGATGTTGTCAGACTTGATAAGTTACGCAGAACACGTGTTATTGCATCTGGGACGAGTACTCTCGAAGGAAGATGAGGCATGTTTTCACTGCACGGTTGCAGTAGTAAAAGAATGCATGTGGCGTACAAGAATGGAAGGAGTCGCAATACGATCCTTTGTCTCAGGCCCCGGCTTGCTCACTTACTTCAGATATCATCTGAAGAGCAAAATGGGGCTGGAAAAGATCTTACCACGAGGTGTGTATGAAAAAAGATGGAAGGAAGTGGCAAAAAAGGTGGGTGTCAGAAACCCGGCTTAACTATGGATGGAGGAGAGGAAAGAAAAGCTGCGGGGCCTTATAGGTTGCCGGGGTTTAAAATATATCGGTAAGATCTCAAGCTAAATGTAATGTTGTAATGTTCTATTAGTCAATGCAAAGGACAATTTAAATTCAAATTTTGTATAATGAATAATCCATATATTATGGAAAATTTTAATCGAACCACTTAACTGTTTTTTGTATGTATGTCCTGTATGTATGTCCTTCTATGTGATGATTTTATAATCGTAATAAAGAAATTCATCGACAACCATGATTGTCACACGCTGATGAAAGGTAAACACCTTGAAACTCGGGTACGTGTGTATCATGTGTTGAAGACGGGGAGGATGACTCCCCTTCACAAATACTGACAGGACACAGATAGTGTGTCTATGGCCAGCTGGAGGAGATATCTTCCTGGGGCTACAAACTACAGTAGCATCCACCCTTGTGGGTTAGCCATATTCAAATGGCATATGTGCATCACAATAACTCGCTCTGAGATTTATCATTATATATATATACATATATATATATATATAATATATATATATATATATATATATATATATATATATATATTATATATATATATGTAGATATAAGTATGTATATATATATACTTTTATCTACATCTATATATATATATATATAATATATATATATATATATAATATATATATATATATATATATATATATATATATATATATATTATATATATATATATATATTCTTTTATTCTTATAGTTGTTTCATGCCGGAGTACTACCTTAAAGGGTTTCGGAACGAAGAAAGCACACAAGAACTTATTTTTTGTGAGCCTAGTACTTATACTATCGATCTATATTGCCGAACCCTCAAGTTACAGGTAATTAAGCACGTATTGTCAAGCGATGGGGCAGGGCACACAAACACACACGCACACACACTCACACACACATATCTATCTATCTATTTGTATATGTATATGTATATGTATATATATATATATATATATATATATATATATATATATATATATATATATATATATATATATTTCTGTGAGACTTAGAGGTTGGGAAACCAGTCAACTAGGGATATATATCCAATATACTGATGGTAGTATACCTAGTTATTCATACCCAAATGCCGATGATGTATGTCGTTTTGTATCCTATTTATTTTCTGATTTGCCATTTATATATATATATATATATATATTATATATATATATATATATATATATATATATATACACATACACATATATGCACGTACATATTCGACTGTCTTCCTTCAGTTTCCGTCTAACAAATCCACACACAAGGCCTTGGTTGGGCAGAGGCTACATTAAAAGACATGTGACTAAGGTGCAACTCAGTGGGCTTGAACGCGGTACCATGTGGTTGTGAAGCAAGTTTCTTCCCACACAGCTACGCCTGCACCTGTGTGTGTGTGTGTGTGTGTACGTGTGTATAGGCGTGGAAATAATTTTGCTCAGGATTACGACCCACTACGGGACACCTTGGTTGAGTGTATTCTACTATATCTTTTTGTCGACAGGTGCCTTGTGAGATCGCTTGACAACCAGTGCTGGTGTATTTACGCCACCGTAAATTAGCGGTTCGATAAAAGATATCGATATAATAAGTACCAGGCTTAAAATGGCTGTCGATTTTGTTGACTAAACAGTCTTGAACGCGGTGCTCCAGCGTGGCCACAGTCTAATGAGTGAAAGAATTAAAAGATAAAAGCTATTTATTCCCCCAAAAGAACATACTTCACGATATAAATATCGTGAAGTATATTTGTCACCTAAATGTGGTGGGGCCCTTAGGGGACGATGTTACTGTTGTTTATAGCCCCAGGAAGACATCTCCTCAAGCTGGCTAACGACACACTGTCTATGTCTGATTAGTGTTTGCGAAGGGAAAAATCGTTGTTCCCATCTCTAGCCTTACGTGATACACACAGACCCGGGTATGTGGGCAGTAACCCGTCTTCAGTGTGTGATAATCACCAACAAGCGATGAGAACTCATTCCAAATGCAAAATAGACAATGTGTCGTTAGCCAGCTGGTGGAGATGTCCTCCTGGGGCTATAAACAACAGCAGCATCGTCCCCTATGAGACTGCCACATTTAGGTGGCGAGCATACTTCACGATTTCGTGCTGCTACTGCACGCTTCTCGCTCAAAGATTTAATATTGAATTATATATTTCATATATATATATATATATATATATTATATATATATATATATATAGATATATATATATATATATATTAACACACATATATATAGATATGTATTTATGTATAAACACATATATATATATGTGTATAAATATACACACTTACATATATATATATATATTCAAATATACATGCATATATAAATATATATATATGTATATATCTATATGCATAAATATATGTATATATATATATATATATATATTAACATATCTATATATATATATGTATAAATACACACATACATACATACATATATATATATATATATTATATATATATATATATATATATACATATATATATATTTGTATCTATGTATGTATCTTATAGTAAACTGAATCAATTGAGAATTATGCGCCTTGCCCTCACCGCAGTGCATTACTCGTTTCGGGTTAGGGACAAAAGATTCCTCAGTCGACAGTGTAGTCTGTAAGTCTATAATCTCGGCGGTTTGCAATTCTCTACTTTAAACGTATTCATCAACAAAAACTTTCGCTTGCAAATCGAGAATTTAAGTGCATGAAATGGAAAACTAAGGGAAAGCTATTGATATCGACCTCAATGAAAAAAAAAAAGAAAGAAAGAAAGAAAGGCAGAAAGGAAAAGCTCAAAAGAGGCAATGAAATGGAAATCGGCTGTAGAAGAAAGAAAGAACACAACTTTTTAAAGTTGCAGTTGTATTGTGGTTTTCACAGACGAGGCCAATATGTTAGGTATTATATAATGGTGTTTATTTCTATGTTGGTTTCTACACTTCCAGAGATGAAAAGAAGTTAGCGTAGAACTTTAGAGAAAATAGTGAATGCCAGGCTGTAAACTTGGGCAATGACTAACCAATCACATTTCGAGTACGATATTTCCTATTGGTATTATTAGCTTTACAAACAGAAGCAATTTTTCGATGGTAACACTGACTCACAATCACAACAACCTTTTTTGGTATTATTTTATTTATTCTATTTTATTTTAGATATAAATTTCTTTGACTAAGACTAGAAAACATAATTAGTACAATTTTCACAGCTGGTGAAATTTTATGGTTTAGTATTTCAGTTAGATTTAAGTTAATAGATAAATGAAGATAAAAGCGATGTACTTCCTGGGAACGAAAAATACTTTATAGAAATTCCATTTACCTTTGATATACTTATTTATTTTTGTGGGTGTATCTATATGATGGCGTTAATCGGATATAAAGCTAATATCTTCTATGAGCTGGTACTAGTTTAATGCATGCTAAATGGAAGACTTGCATTTGATTACTATACACATACATAAATACTTAAACACATACACAGAAATTCGTATGCAGCTATACATACATACATACATACATACATACATACATACATACGAGTGGCTGTGTGGTAAATAGCTTGCTAACCAACCACATGGTTCCGGGTTCTGTCCCACTGCGTGGCATCTTAGGCAACTGTCTTCTGCTATAGCCCCGGGCCAACCAATTCCTTGTGAGTGGATTTGGGAGACGGAAATTGAAAGAAGCCTGTGGTATATATGTATATATATATATATATGTGTGTGTGTGTATGCGTGTGTGTTTGTGTGTCTGTGTTTGTCCCCCTAGCATTACTTGACAACCGATGCTGGTGTGTTTACGTCCCCGTCTCTTAGCGGTTCGACAAATGAGACCGATAGAATAAGTACTGGGCTTACAAAGAATAAGTCCCGGGGTCGATTTGCTCGACTAAAGGCGGTGCTCCAGCATGGCCACAGCCAAATGACTGAAACAAGTAAAAGAGTAAAAGAGAATACATACATACATACACACATACATACATACATATATATATATAGACATCTAAATATTATGTATATATATATAAATATATATGTATATATATATATATATGTGCGTGTGTGCATATGTATGTGTGTATATATACATATATACATATGTATGTGTGTGTACATATATATATATATATGTATATATATATATATATATATATATATATACATACATATATGTGTATGTGGGTGTGTATGTATGCATGAATATATTTATACTATTATCATACGCTATAATGTTAACTACAAACCGCATAAAGGAAGCATACGTAGCCACATAAACAGTTTACACACAGTATTTAGACATGCACTCTTATATATACACACACGTATATATCTATTCATTGCATATATAAATATTAATATTATATAATCGCGCGTCTATGTATATATATATATATATATATATATATATATACAGTTAATCCAAATAAGAAAGCACAAAAAACACAACGACGCGAGGACGTGGAACAAATATAGTATTATTGGACGCTCAGGAAAGCTCTTCGTCGGAAAAATAGGAGAAGGAAAGATCCAGAGAATGGAAGACATAGGAAAAAAAATCGCCAACTGTACACACGAGGACACATTTTGAAATATATATACATATATTTATATATTTACTTGAGTAATGATGCGACCTTTCATGTGCATGTTGCTAAATTGCCAATGATATGGGTGGCGGCTGACCGGATGGATTCTTAGAACCTTTAGAACAAGAGACGAGGAAACCATGATGGTCCTCTAGAGGACACTTGTCCTAAGCCACTTTGACTATTGCTCTCAGCTATGGTCACCATCCAGTGTCAAGTTAATCACAGAACTTGAGGTGATCCAACGAAGCTACACGAAGAAGATAGCCTCTGTGCAGCATATAAGCTACTGGGAAAGACTCAAGAGATTAAGACTCTATTCATTAGGGCGTAGGCGAGAAAGATATGCCATAATATACAACTGGAAGATCCTAGAAGGACTTGTCCCAAAGTTTGGCATCGAGAGTTACACAAATACTAGAACTGGGCGCGACTGCATAGTGCCAAGGACTCCAACTTTGCCATCAAGATGTAGGACAAGATACTGTGATAGCCTGGGTTTCAGAGGCTCACAGCTCTTCAATATCCTCCCAAAGGACCTGAGAGACCTGCATGGGGTGGATGCGGATGTCTTTAAAATAAACCTGGATGTCTTCCTGTCAGGTGTCCCAGATGAACCAACTTCACGGCAGGAAGTGCAGATGAGGGCAGTTGCATCCATCTCTCTCATTCACCAAATGGCAATTGCTAAAAAGCATTCGTGAAGTAAAATCATGTAGCAACACCAAATGGCGGTGCCCCAGCATGGCCAGAGCTTGTGAGCTGAAACTAGATAAAATAAAATAAAATTGAAATAAATAAAAAATAAATAAAATAAGATATACACACACACACATATATATATATAGACATCTAAATAAGTATGTTATATATATAATATATATGTATGTATATATATATATATATATATATATATATATATATATATATATATATGCGTGTGTGCATATGTATGTGTGTATATATACATATATACATATGTATGTGTGTTTACATATATATATATATATATATTATATATATACACATACATATATGTGTATGTGTGTGTGTATGTATGCATGAATATATTTATACTATTATCATATGCTATAATGTTAACTACAAACCGCATAAATGAAGCATACGTAGCCACATAAACAGTGTACACACAGTATTTAGACATGCACTATTATATACACACACACACACGTATATATCTATTCATTGCATATATAAATATTAGTATTATATAATCGCGCGTGTATGTATATATATATATATATATATATATATACACACACAATTGCAGCGTGGAAGGTGTTTGTAAGCCATTTCAGAAACACACGAAAGCCGTTCGATTCACTTCAACATTTAAGTTTAATTTGTGAAAATATTTTTGTCGCTTTAAGACCGCGACCTGTTCACTGATAAAAATCCGTGCTGCATCACGGATGCAGCACGGATTTTTGCTTCCATAGCGCGTATTCTTTTTATACATATGTTAGGTTCCTATGGTAACGTAATTTTGGTTTGACGTTTTTAACGGCTTAGAATTTAATTTCACTTCATAATTTGAAACTGACTTGAAAGTATGTATATTATTTCTCCTTATGTCATATTGTTATTTTTGATATTCTGGTTACTTACGATGTATTTTATATATCGTATTATGTGTAATAATGTTGTTTTTCTTTGGAGTGTTTATGTATGTGGGATTGTGTGTGAGTGTGTGCGTATTTTAGTTGTATAATTTATTTATCTGTATGAGTGTGGGTGTGTTAATATTGTTGTATATATCGAGTTTAGTGAGTATGTATATGTATATGGTGTGTGTTTTACGTATGTATATTTGTGTGTGAATGTGTTTATGGGTTTGCTATATAGGTTTGGGGATGTATGTGTTTATTTATCTGTGTGGGGTTGAGTGGGTTTTTGGAGTATATATTGAGGTTTATATGTATGTATAGGTATGTGTGAGTGAGGTGGGTATTTGTATATGTCGTGGGTGTGTGGTTTACGTGTGTGTATTTGTGTGTGAATGTTTAGGTTAGGGGGATTGCTATATAGGTATGTTATAGAGTTTAGTAAAGGGAGATTTTATCATTATATGTTTTTATGAGTTTTAGTTTATCATGGAAGTTTTATTAAAGAATTCGTAGTAATTTATGTCTATTTACGATGTCTGTTATTTTATTACATTATTTCATTCATAATTTTTAAGTAATGTTCGTTTTACCAAGTGAATATAATTTTTAATTCCATTTATTCCATTTCTCCATTTATAATTTTAAATGATGTTCGTTTCTAGAGCGGGAATGTGGGTTGTATGTGTGTGTGAGGGAGTATGAATAAGTATTGTGTTGAAGTATTTGGCTATTTTATTTATTTATCGTTGCCTAGACGTTTTATGTGTATGTATAGGGATATATATATAGGTGTGTGATTTAGTGTATGTATTTAGATATGGTTATATATAATTAGTTATATGTGTATGGGTGTATATATAGTTTATTTTTGTTTTGTTTTATATTTATTGTTGATAGGTTTATTTTAGTTTATATATTGTTTATATATTGATTATATATGGATTATATATAGGTTATATATAGATTATATATTTATATTTTTTCATTAATACTTTAATTATTTTAAACTTATTATTTTTATATTTTAAAATATTGATATTTTAGATTGGAAGTCCACCTGAAGATTGTCGATCACGACAAGAAACATTGTAGTGGCGGTTTTTTTGACATTTTATTAAAATTTTATGTATTGATTAAGTCTTTCCTCGTTTGTTTTGCAAAATAGTGGTTTTGTCTCTAATAATATTATATTATATATATATATATATATCTAATATATATATATATATATATATATATATATATTATATATATATATAATACAGATATATATACATATATATATACATATATATTATGTATTTACATGAGTAAATATATAAATATATGTATAAATATATGGTGATGGTGACAGAAATTGCCGAAACTGACGTCATTCTTAAGAACGTCTGGTCGGCATTTTTCAGAGGATTGTGGGCCCTGTTAGTGTATGTGTTTTCATTCAAGTGCCTTAACTACACAATTAGAGCATTTTAGCTCTTATTTCTAGCAATGTAGATGTTCCCTAACATCCTAGTTACATTTAATGACAATCATAAATCTCCTTTTTGATGAAACATCGCAAACTGCTGTTTATACTAATTTTATATACTACATACATACATACATACATACATACACACACATACACACACACACACATACATATATATATCTTGGTCACTGCTTCTGTCCCCAGCCTTCCACCCTCCTTTGTCCCCTCTCTCTCTGTCCCTCTTTCCCTCTCTCTTACCCCCTTCTCTCTCTTACCCTCTTGCGACTTGCTGCCTCAGCCATTCCGTTGCCAACGGCCGCTTGTTCAACATGTGTCTCTTCACCGAAAAGGTAATTATTTTTCCACGCTTGCTGATAAATTGTTTTTGTGTCTCCTTTTGTCTCAAAGCCGTAGGGCGCCTGTGTCATCCTTGTTTTTTACCGTTACTGTCTTCAAAAAAGATTTTTTCGTTTCATGTTCGTCTCTGTTGCGTTGCATTCTTTCCTTCTGGGGCTGGCCGATTCAGAGCAGATCTCAGAATTAAACAGCCGAAATCTGCGATGATGAATCGGTTTCTGACTGAAGAACGAAAACTTTGAATGACCCGTCTGTCTCTTATGTTCGTCCCTTCGTGTATTTCACGTTATTTATATATGTAAAGGTTTATTCTATATATATACATACATACATACATGCATACATACATATATACGAGACATTAAATATAACGGAGAATTATACATCCTCAAAAGCATGCTTATTACAGTTTCATATACAATACATTCTCTTGAAATCTCGTTGCGAACGTGTTTTTACTGCATAGATATCCTACGATGTGTTCGTCCGTTGCATCCGTTTTGTTCAATTGCACCATATGCTGATCCAGGGTATATCTATCCATGTCCATGCAGCTTATTCAAGGAGTCACCACTACAGTTTTTCAAGCGAGCTGAAGGTATCTGTCCGGTATCCCTATTCCTTTATGGTATATATACGTTTTTACTTTTCTTTGTTTCAGTCGTTTTGACAACGGCCATGCTAGAGCACAGGCTTTAGTCTACAAATCGACCCCAGCACTTATTTTTGTAAGGCTAGTACTTATTCTGTCCCTCTTAGCGTTTGGCATGTATATATAATGCCTCCTGGCATGTATGTATAATAATGCCCTCTATATACAAATTAATATGTTCAATAAGAAATAATTATTTTCGAAATTTTTTCTCTTATGAGGTTTTTACGCTATCTACCTGACAATTTCTTGTTAAGTTTTCCTTATTAAGTAGTTGTCCTTAATTGCAAAATTTTTATTCCGAAAAAACTTTTCCTCTCTCTCCCGCAATGCAATTTGTAAAAGTTTCCATTCACCCCGATGTAATATACATACTCACCCATGTGCTTCGTTGATGTTGATCAGTTAGCTGATCGGCTTAAGCGAGGCAGGGTCGTTGTTTATTTATAATACATTCAGGCCTGCTGATGATTACGTAAGTATGAAATCACTGTGATACAGGCCTATATTTTTAAATGTCTTACTTTAAAAATTGCATTCGGTGGGATTGTAATATTTTTGGTAGAAATGACTGATTGTCCCTCTTAGCGTTTGGCATGTATATATAATGCCTCCTGGCATGTATGTATAATAATGCCTCTATATATAAATTAATATGTCAATAAGAAATATTATTTTCGAAATTTTTTCTCTTATGAGGTTTTTACGCTATCTACCTGACAATTTCTTGTTAAGTTTTCCTTATTAAGTAGTTGTCCTTAATTGCAAAATTTTTATTCCGAAAAAACTTTTCCTCCCGAAATGCAATTTGTAAAAGTTTGCCATTCACCCGGATGTAATATATATAAACTCACCCATATGCTCGTTGATGTTGATCAGTTAGCTGATCGGCTTAAGCGAGGCAGGGTCGTTGTTTATTTATAATACATTCAGGCCTGCTGATGATTACGTAAGTATGAAATCACTGTGATACAGGCCTATATTTTTAAATGTCTTACTTTGAAAAATTGCATTCGGTGGGATTAGTAATATTTTTGGTAGAAATGACTGATTGTCCCTCTTAGCGTTTGGCATGTATATATAATGCCTCCTGGCATGTATGTATAATAATGCCCTCTATATATAAATTAATATGTTCAATAAGAAATAATTATTTTCGAAATTTTTTCTCTTATGAGGTTTTTACGCTATCTACCTGACAATTTCTTGTTAAGTTTTCCTTATTAAGTAGTTGTCCTTAATTGCAAAATTTTTATATATATATATATATATAAGTCAGATGAAAAAAGAGGGGGATTTAAAAAATCCTGGCAGAAATCAATAAGGCCCTCAGTATTGAAAGAATTTTGTTACCAATGTTCACCAATTTGACACCAGTAAATCTAAGTAGAATACAAATCTCAGATAAATCATCACCCGTAGCAGGTAAACAGGTAAATCCAAATATCTTTTGGCAAAATTTCGAGAAATTCAGAGTATTTGAGAACAAAATATCCATAGAGAGAAAATAACGTCTTTCTTATAGATCTCACCATTTGCAGTTTCAATAATGGTTTTTAAATTTACGATCTTCTAAGTAAACGTTTCTTTTCCAGCTTCTCTATTGCTGATGAAACAGTTAGTAACTTAGGTTATGAACTTAGACTCATACGAAAGGAATGGGAAAGATGATAAAAATTTCATTCACCTCCCAAAAGCAGGAATAATATTGGAAGTGAAAGGATTCAATATGAAATACCATACCTAGCAGCCCGAGGTACTTTTTGCAAAATGGGTAAACAAGGCATTGATGTACTGCTATTTCTCTATGGAAAATTGTCAAAATTTCGACTTGCTCCGAAATGGGAATTGTCTAATGTTTGTCAGAGATATATTTGCATTGGACGAGTTAATGACTCTATTACTGATACTGGAATTTGGCAGCTGACCGACTCCCTTATAAGAATTAAACAATTGCCATTTTGTTTGCCAACGAAATGGGTTTATGGGGTTACAAGTAGCGACCAGGGCACTATCTATCTTTGAGTGCCTGCACGTAACTTGCTTAGCAGGTGCAAGCCTAGGTCCAAAATATTTTTACAAGCAAGGTTGATTTTGTTTTTTAATCTTAATATCAAAACAAAACAAGTATAATAATAATAATAATAATAATGATAATGATAATAATAATAATAATGATAATAATAATAATAATAATAATAATAATAATAATAATAACAATAATAATAATAATAATAATAATAATAATAATAATAATAATAATAATAATAATAATAATAATAATGCAATAAGGGTGAAGTAATTGCAGAAAACAGCACTGCTTGGAACCGTTCGAATACTCCAGATGGTGCTCGAAAAATAAGGGGTGTTACCTTAGTTCACTAGTAGTGAACAGCTGATATCGTAGTACATCTCCAGCGTTAGAAGCTGCGCAAAGATAATAATAATAATAATAATAATAATAATAATAATAATAATAATAATAATAATAATAATAATTGTAATTAAATTATGCATAAATCAAATAAAATGAAACCAATAGTAGAAAAATAATGTTTTCAATCAATCCAAAACTATTTCTATATTTGGTGTGAAGTTTTCATTACATTTTTATTGCGCATCCGCCACCCATATTTTTGCAGGTGCAAGAACACTTCCGCATCCTTGTTCCCGAGCCAATGTGTCTGTCTCTAAGCTATCTCACATTTGCAACTAAAATTCAACTCGAAGATGAAAAGTATGTTCAGCCTTTTATCAAATTTCTGAAGAAACAGGTACAGATGGTGACATACGTGATATTAGGCAGTTTTTCAGTATTGGCAGAGAACTGAAGTGGGAAGATAAAACGAAAAAAATGCATGGTGATCAGGTACCTTGACCCTCAATAGAGGACGGCTTAAAATCCTTGGTGGTTGCTTCATATGGATAGTGTATTCAAATGTTTAACGTGTTTTCCCTGTTGTAACACGTTTTACTCATCTTTCATATACGTATGCACGTATGTTTCTATATATGTATGTATTCATGTATGTAGGCATATAGGATGTATGTATGTTTGCAAATATAAACATATTATATATATATATATATATATATATATATATATATATATATATTATATATATATATATAATATATATCTATAAATATATATATATATATATACACACACATATATATATATAATATATATATATTATATATATATATATATATATATATATATATATACATATATATATATATATATATATACATATATATATATATATAATATACATATATACATGTATTTATATATGTCGGAATACATCACATATTTTGCAACGCTACTGTTTTACGGTAGGTCTCAGGGGCCAATAAAGAATTATTATTATTATTATTATTATTATTATTATTATTATTATTATTATTATTATTATTATCATCATCATCATTATTATTATCATCATATCGATCACTGGTTCAAAAGCTGCGAAAAAGGGGGTATCAAGAGGAGGTTAAATGTTTGAAAATGTTATTGAAAAAATATTAAAGAGAAAGAAAATGATTATAGAGATGTGTGTATGTGTGTGTGTGCATGTATTTGGGTATGTCTATGTATGTGTGTGTTTCTGTGTGTGCGTGTGTGTGTGTGTAAAATGTATAAAATACCATCTATGTATGGCATAAATGATGCTATCGCATTTTTATTCTCGTGATGTTAAACAGTTAAAAACTGGAAGCATGGACGCTGAAACATCAAAGCGACTGTTTAAAATGCGCGTTGTACTCAAAAACACGCACACACACACACACTCACATGGAAATACACACATACATATATATATATGCACGTACATATATATATATACATATATATAGAGATAAACACATGTGCGCACGAACACATATATATGCGTGTGTATCCGTATATATATATGTGTGTGTGTGTATATATATATATATATATATATATATGTATATATGTGTATATACATATATAGATATATAATACATGTATAGGCATACGTATGTGTGTGGTCTCACTTGTGATGTTTCATTTTTCTCTGGTTATATATACAGTATATGTGCGTATGTGTATTTGTGCGTGTTTTTGAGTGTGTGTGTATGTTTGCGTGTTTTGTGTGTGTGTGTTTTATGCGTGAAAGATCAAACTGTTGAGAGTGATTGAGGTCTTGTAATAACTTCATACTATTAACTTTAAACTACGTATTAACATCTGATGGAATATATTTGAACCGATGTTGACTAAATGTAATAGTGGAGAAATTGAGCTTCCTTAAGATGTTAGCCGAATTTTCATCGAAATTACTGATCTGAGAGAATAGAAAAAGAAGAAGAAGAAGAAGAAGAAGAAGAAGAAGAAGAAGAAGAAGAAGAAGAAGAAGAAGAAGAAGAAGAAGAAGAAGAAGAGAAGGAGAAGAAGAAGAAGAAGAGAAGAAGAAGAAGAAGAAGAGAAGAAGAAAAAAAGAAAGACGAAAGAAAGGGAAAACGAAAATAAAACGAACACAACCAAATACTAACAATTAGTTACAGCGTTTCGTACGAACATTCGGATATAGCCACAAATATATGGAGCAACGTTTCGGCCGAGAACTATTAGCAGATATGATAACATAGGAAAATGATATTAAATTGTGTTGCTTGAATCAAACAGGTTCAATGTTTGAAGAAGTTTCTATTAAAATGCTCTTGTTTCTATCAAACGTAGCAACACATTCATATGATAGACAGCGTGAGTAGCAGCAGCAGCTACAACAGTGGCGGCAGTATCAGAAGCAGCGAAAGAATCGAAGCTTCATTATTTATACGAAGACAAAAAGAAGTTATTTTACTCGACCGACACGACATCGACAAGTGTACACAGGGATGTATGTATGTATATATATATAATATATAATATATTATCACACACATATATATATATATATATATATATATATATATATATATATATTATATATATACATATATATATATATCTATACATATATATATCTATATACAATATAAAAAGATATATACATATTCCTGTATTTATATATGTCGGAATACATCACATATTTTGCAACGCTACTGTTTTACGGTAGGTCTCAGGGGCCAATAAAGATTATTATTATATTATTATTATTTTATTATATTATTATTATTATTATTTTATTATCATCATCATCATTATTATTATCATCATATCGATCACTGGTTCAAAAGCTGCGAAAAAGGGGGTATCAAGAGGAGGTTAAATGTTTGAAAATGTTATTGAAAAAATATTAAAGAGAAAAAAATGATTATAGAGATGTGGTGGTATGTTGTGTGTGCATGTATTTGGGTATGTCTATGTATGTTGTGTTTCTGTGTGTGGCGTGTGTGTGTGTGTAAAATGTATAAAATACCATCTATGTATGGCATAAATGATGCTATCGCATTTTTATTCTCGTGATGTTAAACAGTTAAAAACTGGAAGCATGGACGCTGAAACATCAAAGCGACTGTTTAAAATGCGCGTTGTACTCAAAAACACGCACACACACCACACTCACATGGAAATACACATACATATTATAATATGCACGTACATATATATATACATACATATATAGAGATAAACACATGTGCGCACGAACACATATATATGCGTGTGTATCCGTATATATATATGTGTGTGTGTGTATATATATATATATATATATATTAATATATATATATGTATATATGTGTATATACATATATAGATATACATATACATGTATATATGCATACGTATGTGTGTGGGTCTCACTGTGATGTTTCATTTTTTCTCTGGTTATATACAGTATATGTGCGTATGTGTATTTGTGCGTGTTTTTGAGTGTGTGTGTATGTTTGCGTGTTTTGTGTGTGTGTGTTTATGCGTGAAAGATCAAACTGTTGAGAGTGATTGAGGTCTTGTAATAACTTCATACTATTAACTTTAAACTACGTATTAACATCTGATGGAATATATTTGAACCGATGTTGACTAAATGTAATAGTGGAGAAATTGAGCTTCCTTAAGAGTTAGCCGAATTATCGAAATTACTGATCTGAGAGAATAAAGAGAAGAAGAAACAAAAAGAAAAGAAAGAAGAAGAAGAAGAGAAGAAGAAGAAAAGAAAAAGAAGAAGAAGAAGAAGAAGAAGAAGAAGAAGAAGAAGAAGAAGAAGAAAGAAGAAGAAGAAGAAGAAGAAGAAGAAGAAGAGAAGGAGAAGAAGAAGAAGAAGAAGAAGAAGAAGAAGAAGAAGAGAAGAAGAAAAAAAAAGAAGAAAGGGAAAACGAAATAATAAACGAACACTAACCAAATACTAACAATTAGTTACAGCGTTTCGTACGAACATTCGGATATAGCCACAAATATATGGAGCAACGTTTCGGCCGAGAACTATTAGCAGATATGATAACATAGGAAAATGATATTAAATTGTGTTGCTTGAATCAAACAGGTTCAATGTTTGAAGAAGTTTCTATTAAAATGCTCTTGTTTCTATCAAACGTAGCAACACATTCATATGATAGACAGCGTGAGTAGCAGCAGCAGCTACAACAGTGGCGGCAGTATCAGAAGCAGCGAAAGAATCGAAGCTTCATTATTTATACGAAGACAAACAAGAACGTTATTTACTCGACCGACACGACATCGACAAGTGTACACAGGGATGTATGTATGTATATATATATAAATATAAATATATTTATATACAGACGCACATACATATATATATATAAATGTATATATATATATATACATATATAAATATATGTATATAAATATATGTATGTATGTATGTATGTATGTATGTATGTATGTATGTATGTATGTATGTATGTATGTATGTATGTATGTATGTACGTATATATATATATATATATATATATATATAAAGTTAATCCAAACAAGAAAACAAAAAGACAACAACGCAAGGATGTGGAACAAATAAAGTATTATTGGACGCTCAGGAAAGAAGGGAAGAAGGAGGGTTTGACCTTTCGAGCGGAGCTCTTCGTCGGAAACAAGGAGAAGGAAAGATCCCAAGATGGGAGGACAGAGGAAAAAATCGCCGGTGGTATTCACGAGGTCACATACTAAAAGACGGAAGTGGTAAAAATGGAGAAAAATGTTTTTAAAAACAAGAGTGCTATATCAAAGAGGGAATGGTAAAAAAGGTGTGCGAGATGACAAGTGTGTGTGTGTGGGTGTGTGCGTGTGTGTGTATGTGTGTATGGTGGACAATGGCTAGTAGCAGGCAGTAGTAGAATTAAGGAGTGATGTGGGGGTACACTAGCCAGTCAGAAAGGCAGGTCAGAAACAGGGAGGTATGTGTGTGCGTGTATATGTATCGTGTGTGTGTTTTGTTGTAGTATGTGTGTGTACGTGTGCGTTTTTTTGTGTGTATGGCGAGTAACTGTGCTTAACTTAGTGTATGTGTGCGTGTGTGCTTGTACGTGCGTGTGCGTGTATATATACGTATGTCTAATTGTGTGCGTGTATGTATGTGTGTGCGTGTATGTATGGTTGTGTGCAGTATGGGATGTATGTGTGGGTTCATTTGTGTGTGTGTGCGTGTGCGTGTGTAAGTATGTGCGTGTAGTTGTGTGTGTGTATGTGTGTTGCGTTTGTATGTGGTGTGTGTAAGCGTAAATGGATGTATATGCGTGTGTCCGTGGGTTTGGGGTTTTTTCGCGCGTGTGCGTGCGTATGTGTGCGCATGTTTTGGTTGCGTATGTATGTGGTGGCTGTGCTTATATGTGTGTACGTATGTGTATGTGTGCGTGCCCGTGGAGGTATATGTTTTGTGTGTTAGTATATGTGTCGGTGTGTATGTGAATTAGTGTGTTTTGTACGTGTGTATGTGTGCGTGCGTGTATTGTATAATCTTGTATGTCTGTGTGTACGTGCGTGGGAGTGAATGTATGTATGTATGGTGCGTGTGTGACAAATGTAGGGGTTTATATGTGTGGTTTATATGTTTATATGTGTGTATATATATGCATGCAACGACATACTTCGCAACTGAAAGATTGATGGAAAAGACTCTTGCGGTGCGGGCGCATGTGAATCTACAGGCACACACGCACAAGCTCCGACGTACGCCCGAAATAAAGCCAGACCCCACAGGCATGCGTGCATGCATGTATGTATGTGTGAGTGCGCGCGCGCATGCATGTGTGCGCGTGTGCGTGCGAGTGTGTATGTAGGTATGTGTGTGTGTATGTATGTATGTGTGAGTGTGTATGTGTGTATGTCTGTGTGTATGTATGTCCGTATGAGTGTATGTAAGTATGTGTGTGTGTATGTGTGTGTGCGTGTATGTATGTGTGTATGTATGTATGTATGTGTGTGTGTGTGTATGTGTGTATGTATGTATATATGTGTGTATGTATGTAAGTGTGTGTCTATGTAAGTATGTGTGTGTGTATGTATGTATGTGTGCATGCGGGCATGTGTGTGTGTATGTATGTGTGCATGCGTGTATGTGTGTATGTGTGTGTGTGTATGTATGTATGTATGCATGCATGTGCGTATGTATGTGTGTGTGTATGCATGTGTTGTATGTTATGTGTATGTGCGTATATGTGGTGTGTATGTGTGGTGTGTGTAATGTATGTGTGTATGCGTGTGTTATATATGTATGTTGTATGTATGTGTGTATGTATGTATGTGTGTTGGTATGTGTATGTTTGTGTGTGTGTATGTATGTATGTATGTATGTATGAATGAAAGTATGAATGTATGTATGTATGTATGTGTACGTATGTGTGTGTGTGTGTGTGAATGTATGCGTGTGTGCGTGGGGTTTCCTCTGGAGTTGTGTGGGCGTAATGTATGTTGTGTATGTATGTGTGTGTGTATGTATGTATGTGTGTAGTTATGTATGTGTGTGTGTGTATGTGTGTATGTATGTATGTGTGTATGTTTGTAAGTGTGTGTGAGAGTATGTATGCGTGCGCGCGTGCATGCATGCATGTATGTGTGTATGTATACACACACACATATGCACAAACACACACACATACGCACAAACACACACACACACACAACACACACACGCACGCATATGGGGCCGGTCACACCCCAGGCGCGCGCGCGCGCCCGCGGACTCACAAGCACCCACACCAAAAAAACCCGAATTCCATCAATCAATCCCTCAACTAAAAAGCGTGCGCCTGGATACAAATATATGTATGTATGTGTACATGCTTGTAAGCGTGTGCGTATGTATGCTTGTATGTGTGCATGCGTGTATGTGTGCATGTGTGTGTGTGTGTATGTATGTATGTAAGTATGTATGTACGTATGTGTGTGTGTGTGTATGTGTGTATGTATATGTGTATGTGCGTATATAAAAAAAAATATATATATATATAAATACAGATATATACACTTCGTACATATACATTATATATACATATTTATATATAGATACACACACACACACACACATATATAATTAATTTCATTTGGCCTCTGCTAATGTCCTATGTAAGTGGTCGTCATTGACAAGTAGTCCGCGCCTCAAACATGCTTCCCTGTA